>NW_016908568.1:143492-153025 GCF_001483705.2 Eufriesea mexicana | reverse complement strand
TTTTGCTCCCTCTCTCCCTCTCTCGCTCTTCCTCTCTCTCAATTTTTTTTTTTTTCTTTTTTTTTTCTTAATCGTCTAAGTACCTTCTTATAAGTCATAAATATCACTCGCGAGCTTTGTCGTCGTTAACATTACGGTACATATTAAGTATACGTTTAAAGTGTATATCACTAAAGAATATTACTTATCGTTTGCAAGAGGACTCTACCCTCGAACTTTATCCGCTCCGTTCTTACGCCTTTGCCGATCGTCTTTTTTCTTTCCCGATCGTCGTAGGAGCGAATCTCTTTCTCTTAAGTATCATTTCACGCGTACAGATTATCGTCTCTTTCTTTTTTTTTTTTTTTTTTTTTTTTTTCTTTTTCTTCCTCAATTTTACTCTTTTCGCGCTGTCGCGCTTATCGTATCTCGTTAATAAACTTAATCGGTACACAGCTTAAAGTTTCAGTAGATCGCTTATTGCTCGAAGTTTCTCACGCATTTGTGTCGCGGCACCGCGTTCCTCTCGCCGACGACGACTCTTCTCTTCGTTCCATCGGTTTCTCCGCGTATCGCGGCGTCTGCGTGCACGGGATCGCTTCGTCCGTCGATCTTCCGCCCCCGACCGGTCGAAAAATGCTCGTCGATCGTACGCGTCGATGATTCGCGAGACTAAGGCGAACGAACGGTTTTATAAATAAATAGGAGAATCGCAGATTCCGATCACTGATTTACGTCTCTGCGAAGACTCGCGCTCTCTCCGCCGTCTACGCGTTCGATCCTTCGACGCTGGTCTCGCGACGAGCGGATGGGAGCGGAATGGGACGACAGTGGGTCAGAATAGGAGGTAGAACAGGAGGTAGAACGAAAGGAAGAAAAAGGGGATTTTCCTCTGGCGAAACGAAGAGTAGGCGAGATCGCAGGGAGTGAAAGGATCGACGTCGAAGACGGCGGTTGGAAGCGCGCGTGCGCGAGTCGATTCGAAGCGGCGGAAGATCGAGCCGCGGAAGCAGTCACCTCGATCGATCTCTGGTCGCGAAAGCGAGAACAGCGTGGCGCGCACGGATACGTATAAATTAAGTATCGACTCGTTTTGTTACGAACGCCTTAAAATTCTAGCTTAACCTGCTTGAAACTTACAAACTAGATTCGCTTAATTAACGCTGAGCTAATCTCAATCTTGGGTTCCTGTTACCGTAGTCGCGTTGCTAGCGACTTCTAGTATACCTAGAAACGAGTATCCCTCATAATTGTGTTTCTCTCTCTTTCTCTCTCTCTCTCTCTCTCTCTCTCTCTCTCTCTCTCTCTCTCTCTCTCTCTCTCTCTTTTACTCTCTTTCTGACTCTCTCTCTCTCTCTCATTTTCTCTCTTTCACGCTCTCTCACGCTCTCTCACTGTCGCGGTCGAATCGCGTGCTGCTCGTGCTACTCGCGCGATGGAGAAATATTGTCTTCCGTTACTCCGAAGAAAAATATATGTATACCTATGCGCTATCTTATTTAGACGCGTTCCTTGTACGTGTGTACGCGTGTACGTGTCCTGCATGTCGTCGGTGTCTGTGCTCGTACACCGTATGCTTTTCCTTCTCTTTACGTACGCGTGTTGCAGTCGACCGTGCGTGTTTGCGACCGTGTGACCGAACGCGAACGCCAACCGTGTTTCGCCGAACGAAAACGCGCAGGAACGCGGCGACGATCGAGAAAAGAAGAATTAGCAGCCGAGATCGCGATGAAAGCTTGCGAGCGGATAAACGGTGGGGTAGAGGAGGGACAGAAAAATAGAAAGACGAATAGCTAGAACGTTTTCACATGCTTCGTTTGGCACTTTGACCGAGGCGGAGGAGTATGTCGCGCGACAAACAGGAGAACTGCCTCGTTCCCTGGAGCGGAAGAAAAGTGTTTGCGTGCGTGTGCATCCGTGTGTCTATATGTGTTGTGTGTGTGTATGTGTGTGTGCGCGCGCGCGCGCGAGCGTGTGTTTCGTGGATCGCGATCGTCGTTTTTCGAACGCGTCCGTTTCCCGCGTGCTCTCGTTCGGCTGTGCCAACAACATTGGCCCGATTTTTTTTTCTTCTTTTCTCTCTTATTTTCTTCTTTTTTTTTTCATTTTTTCACCTTTTTTTCTTTTTTTTTTTTCTTTCTTTTTTTGGAAGTCGAAAAATGGGACAGGACAATCCGCGAGAAGTTAAAGAGGAAAGCGAAGCGAACGAATCCTCTCTCTCTCTCTCTCTCCCTTTCTCTCTCTATCTCGTAGTAGAATCGGTTCGCGAGGTCGTTCACGGTACAACGCATCCGATGTACTGTCCTCGGTATCTCCGTTTCTCGTGTTAGCTCCCCTGTTTTATTGCTTCGTGGTCGAGATCCTTGAGAGTGGGCCGGTCGCGAACGACCGCCGATATCGCTTAATTAATTAAGTAATTACAGAATTACCGCACGGGTGAGCGCGATGGAACAACGTCGCGCGTATCGTGTCAGGGAGCGTGCTAATCTAACTATATAGGAACCGAATGCGACGAAAATGCGAATCGCGTGAAATAATTGCAATGGGCCAAAATAAAAAATAAAAAAAAAAAAGAACGGAGAGAGTATAAAAGAAGGAAGGGGGAGATAAAAAGAAGAAAAAAAAAAGAAAGAATAGAAACAAAATTCGCGAACGAAAGGACGAACGGTTATTGCAACGAAACATGCGATGCGACTGAGTTTACGCGCGACTTCTTTTTTTTTTCTCTCTCTCTCTCTCTCTCTCTCTCTCTCTCTCTCCCCCTTTCACACGTGCACACATGCATATATAATATTCTCCCACTTTTCCTCACTGCCTCTCACACTTTCGCTAATAAATTAATCGACAAGCGATAATGACGAGTAAGTAGTAAACGCAAGAAGAATGACTTCTGTGTGTTTTCGGGCAAGAAAATCCTCGTGCCCGCCTCGAGGACGCACCTCGGACTCTGCGACGCTTTCGAGTTTCTTTCCATGTCCGTTCTCTCCTCGCTCCTCTCTTTCTCCCTTCGTTTCCGACGTCTCTTCCGCAGTTCGCGATTTCATTAATTCTCGGGGTGCGTTGCCTCGTCCAAGTCGCGGATCGAGGCGCGATGAGATATATAGGGAAAGGAGAAAGTTGCAAAATAGAAAAGAAAGAAAAAAGAAAACGGAGAAGTAAGCGATCCCGAAAGTTTCCGGCGACGAGGTATGGTAATCGTGCTCGATTCACAGGCAAAAGAAAGCCCCTTCGACGAGGAAGGGAAAAAACGGAGAACCGTTCGATAGGGCAAAGGAAATAGTGACGTAGCGTGGAAGAGATAGCGGATAAGAAGAGATACTCGGTGGGTCGCGGGTATACAACGATGTATTTTACTGGCGTCGTCGGCGACGCGGGATCCGCGGCGTCCGCGGCGTCCGCGGCGGCGGTGGTGATGGTGATGGTGGCGGCGGCGGCGGAAGATCGGAGAGTTTGCGGAATATATCTTTGATCGCGCAACAGAGCGATCGTCGAAAAAAACGTCGAAAAAACGTGGAAAAAACGTGGAAAGGCGACCGAAGCAACGACGCACGGCGCGTTTAAACGTACATGCCCATTCCGTACATGGAACCCCAGTCGACACCCTGGAAGCTGGACATGTCGACGTTGGTGAGCGAGTATCCCTGGTAGGGGTTGGCGGGCGCGGCCGCAGCTGCGGCGGCGGCTGCAGGCGTGGCGGTGGCGAACAGCTTGCCGTATCCGGCGACAGCGTTCTGAACCTGAGCAGCCGCGGCCGCGGCCGCGGCAGCTTGCACTTGGGCCTGCGCCTGAGCCGCGACGATCTGCGAGGCCGCGGCGACCGGTAGCGGCGGCTGAGGCGCCAGTCGAACGCCCAGCGCGCCCAACACCACCCTCTTCCCGAGGGTCAACGCGCCCGGTTGCACCGCCTCCTTTGGCTGAGCCTTCTTGCACTCCACTTTCTTGTTCTTGATCGTGTGGAAGTGGATCTCGCACACGCGGTCCACCACGTCCTCGTTCTCGAACGTGACGAACCCGAAGCCGCGATGTCGTTTCGTCTGCTGATCCATCAGCATAACCGTCTCCTCCACCTTGCCGAACTGGTTGAAATAGGCCTTCACTTCGTCGCTGCTGGTATCCTGACTCACGCCGCCGACGAAGATCTTCTTCGTCCGATTCGCCTGTTTCGCGCGATTCTTTGGCGTCGCGTGTTTCGGGTCGATCTTCTTCCCGTCCAACGTGTGGATTGGACACTTCAGCACCTTGTCCACGCTACCGGGCTCGGCGAACGTGATGAAACCGAAGCCGCGACTACGCTGTAACCGAACAAGCCAGAACGGCCACGATGCACAACGACCGTCTCTTTCAACTTTCTCGCCTCTCGCACCCGCACTCACGCCCTCTCTTTCTCTCCCTCTCTATCGCTCTCTCTTCTCTCGCTCTCCTTTCCTCTCTCTCTCTCATCGCTCTCTCATTCTATCTCTTTTTTCTTTTTTTTTTTTCCTTTTTTCCTTTTAATTACTTTTTCGCCAGTTCGCCTCGTCCTGTCTCGTTTTCGCACGCTTACGCTGCTCCTTTTGCGTATCGAATGTATCCCTATTTATATAGCTTTACGATAATCCGCCTGTGTATATATATGTATATAAATACACTCCATCGTGTTCGTCGATCTCATCCAGCGTCCGATGCTTATCGACCATTCACTTGTTCACCGTGGAACGTTACCGAGATCGTTTCGCGAAAAAAGGAAGCTGGGTGACACGGCGAACAGGTTAATCGCGGACGTCGATTTCGCACGGATTCTTCACGACGCACGCGGCGCTACGTACACGCGTCGCGACTAACCTCTCTTTTCGTTTTCCTATAATATCGTAGCTTTGCCGTTTAACGAGAAAGCTCTCATTACCGTCGCGTTTCGTCCAAAAAGTATCCTGTCTCGGTTATCTCTAAATAAATATATATATATATATCGTTACTCTGTATGTAAAAGAGGTACCATAAAATCTCCTTTTATGTACAGTTAACTAAATACTACCAAACTACCGTTTACATGCAAGACTGTCCAAGCCAATGTAAGACAAACATTCTAGGATTACGTGAGACAAGGACTTCGAATAAATATGATAAGATTCAACTGAAGTTACGGTCGTTAATTGCATCGCTACCGAATACGATAATATCTAATGCCCACAATCCTCGTTCGTGATCTCTCTCGAATCCCGTGCGAACGTATCTTTTTAGAAACGAGCCTCTGCCTCTTTTCCACCTTTTACGTTTTAAATACATGTTTTAATACAGTAAAATACCAAGATACGCTTCTACTTCCTTTACACTGTCTCAGCAAATTAGTTACATCGATTAGTACAACTTTTTCTCTACGATCTACTGTGTGAAGTCTCGTGCAAAAGTGGAAGGAAGAAACTGGTGCATCGAATCTCCTCGAGGCGAATTGCGTTTCGATCTTTTTCCCTCTCTATCCCCTTCCCATCCCCGATCCCGAATATTTTTCATTTTTTCTTTCCCGAATCGGCCGATAACGCCGATGCAAACGATTTGACCTATCGAGGAGGAAATGGACAAGAATTTGAACGGATCGGTAGTCCGTTCTCGAGCTTCTTCTATTTCGTTCCTTTCTTTTTCTTTTCTCTTTCTTTACTTTCAAAAATGCTAACAACGATACTTGTCGCGATCTAGACGCATAGGAAAGAAGCTCGAGCGAACGGGCCATCGACCGAGATGGTCAAGCCGACGGAGAGCTTCCCATCGAGTAAACCGACCTGTGTAACCGGATCCTTCATGATCAGGACATCGGTGACGGTACCGAACATGCCGAAATACTCCCTGAGCTTCTCGCTGCTGGTCTGCCAGGACAAGCCACCGACGAAGAGTTTGCCAGGTGCCGGATCGCCGCCATTCGGTGTACTCCTGCCGGAGCTGCCGGAATGGCTACCGTTTATAGGCACCAAGGCATTGTGAAAGTCGTGCTCGATCGCACCGTTCGCCGCCTCCATGCCGGCGCTGAAACACACACCGATTCGTCATCGATTAGACATTTCGTTCCTTCCATCCTCCATATCTCTATCGATGGATAATGTCAAAGAGGAGCAGGAGAAAGAAACCGAAAATTGAAAAAAAGAAAAAAAAAAAAAGGAGAAAAATAAAGGGAAGAGAAGAAACACTGTACCCGACTGACGATCTCTTACGCGTGTAGCGGGGCCGCAACGTCGTAGATCGAGAATTCCGACGCTTTCGCGAATCTCGTTCGACCCCGCGAACGATTAAATCTCGCTACAATAATAGAACGTGAATAGCGAAAGCGAAGGGTCGGAACTGGGGCTCGGTATCGTTGCGTAATTAACGACAGGTTGCATTTTAATTACTAGCGTAGGGAGAGTCGCGTGGAAAAACGCTTTCCCTGACGACGGTTTACCGCTGGTAATTCATTGTCCGTCTCGCGAACCAGCGGCTAGGCCCTCGTTTCCTTTTCACGCTCGTGTTTACGCGTCGCGCGGCATTAAACGCGCCTCCGTACCTCCTCCTCGTCCTTTGAATCCGCCTGAAACGCGTCGGAACGTTCCGAATCGGTCTCTCTCGCGTTAAATACTTCTCCGCCGGCTTATCGCTGACCGTTAAATTTTCATAATTGGTTCTCGTTCCGCGAGACAAACGAAATCCGACTGATCCGCGGGCAGGTGGTTAATCCGTTTCTTTCCGTTTCGTTTCAGATGATACCGCTTCTGTTGCTCAAAGCGTTCGTGATCGTTTGCATCCCCGTCGTGTGCTATCACAGGTTGTTCGTTACCAGAATCGACATTCGGTAAGTTTCATCGATTCCAGAGTCGCGTATAAATTCTGCGCGCGACCGGCTCCCTCAGGGAGCGCGGTCCCCCCCCCCCCCCCCGCCCCTCGGCATCCGGTCGTAGCTTGGCGCGCGTTCCGCGAGCGTTGTATCCGAGTTCCCGAGTTACGTTTTTTTCTTTTCCGTGCTTTTTCCCTGCCTTTCGAAAGATTTAATCCGGCCGATAAGAACGCGTCGGTACGGTAGCGCTGCTTCACCGATCGCCGGTGAATAATTGGCAAAGATAACGTTGCTTCCGCGTGGAAAGATAAAGTTGGTGGGTGATGCGGTCGGCTGTAAAGCTCGAACGGGATCGATCGTTTTTACCGTTCCCGGACACGCGTTTCCCGTTGGCACGTACGAGCCTCGGCCAAACTCTACGGACGATACGTTATTTTCTCCCTGCCGTCGATCGTCGTTACCCCTAACAACGGTCATCTCCGATCGTCGTCTTCCATCTCCGCTCACCGTTATTCGGCAAACTACCGACCGACGCGCATTATCTCTTTGCGACCGTTTCCGCTGAATTAGCACGCGAGCTTGCCCCTTTCCGACCGTTCGCTCGATCCTCTGCGGATATGGACGGCCGAAAGAACGGACTGGAACGACGGAGGATCGGTGAAAGAAAGTCGACCGAAAGGCAACGGAGCGAAGCGCGAACGTTGAATTCCTCGAGTCCGTGGAAATCCGATCGATCTTTCGATCCACGATCCCGACCGAACGACCGAACGCGCCGGAGCAGAAAGATCTGGAGAGAGAGAGAGAGAAAGAGAGAGAGTAGCGTTTCTGTCGGTCGACCTGCTGCTACAGCGAACTCCGATGGAGATGTACACCGTTGTGCCTTTTCCGCCAGGATTCGCCAAGACCATCGTACATTCACCAGGGGAAATGAGAAAGAGGAAGAGAGAAAGAGAGAAAGAGAGAAAGAGGGAGAGGTAGGGTGGAGACGGATTGCGAGGGGAGTGAGTGGGGGTTGACGAGGGGCGTAAAAGAGACGCACGTTACTCCGGTTCGGTTCTATCGCCGCGAGGAACGTGGACAGAGCGTGCGAGGAGGACGAGGGGTTGCCGAGGGTGGAGGAAAAGCTGCGGCGCGGTGCGGCGCAGCGCGGTCTAGAGTGGAAGCTCCCGAGGGTAGAAAGGTTCCGTGGATCGCGCTGGGGAAGAAAGAGAAGAAGGGGTGTCGATGCGCGCGTGTACGTGCACCTACACTCCTGCGCGGAGAACGGAAGGAGAGTAACGGCAGCGAAGGAGAGACGCGAGGGTTCGCGAGAGAAGGAGACAAGTCGCGTAACGCTTTACGGAGCGCGACGAAGATGGAAAACAAAGGGCGAAAGAAGGAGGAGGGAGAGGGAACTAGCGACAAATTCGATTCGACGAGTTGGCGAATAGATTACCGATTATCTCGAGTTCCACTCGACTCGCGGTTTTACACACGTTCGCTTTTGGTCGGAAAAACGCGATTCGTTACGATCTTCATCGACGACCACCATGTTCGACGAGCGACGCGCGTTCGCGCACAGCCGCGGCTACTAGTATCGCAAAAGGTCGCGTTCTCCGGCGCTATTGGAGAAGCGAACGATCGGAGAATTGGTCGAGAGGCGAATTCCAAGGAAGCTGCGAGGGTGCGAGCGGAACGATAGGTGGTGGTCGTGGTCGGTCGATGCCGGTCGCGAGCGGATCGTTCCCGTCGCTGTGTAGTCGTCGGGAACAGGGTAGAAAGAGAAAGAGGAGGGAGAGCAAAGTGAAACGGAGCGAGCCATTCGAGGGAGTCGGCCAGTGGGGGACGACAGGATGGGCAAAGCGGGGATGGAGGGTGAGAGAACGCGCAGCTGGTGGATCAATACGCCCCCTCCGTGCTTCTCTCTCCCTTTTGCAATGTTCCACCCCTGCGGAACGTCTATCGAGATGCGACGCTGTTTTTTCTCTTTCGCCGCCTAATTTTCGCGTAAACTCGTCTCTCTCACTGCCATTCCGCATTAGTCGGCTTCGCGGAAACGACGACTAATCGCCAACTCGTCGAGGTAGCATGCAAAGACACGGACGCGCGACCCCATCCAGTTTGCTCGATTTAAAGAAGGACGCCTAAATTTGTAACACATTCGATGAGACGTGGATCCGGACCGAAGCAGTAGGGACGACGTTATTCGCGATACGCGAGATTACGTTCAGTCATCGGAGACGGATAGAACGGCGATCTCGATCAGCAAGCTCGTCGATGATCGGCGCGAAACGAATTTCCGTGAAAGTCGACGATTAACCGTGACCTCTTCTCATCGAAGGAGAAGAGAGATAGAGAGAGCGTAACGTTTCGAAGGGTCTCCGCGACAGAGGGGGTGCGATTGGTTGCGCGACGATCGGACTCTCTATTCCTAGCCGATGTCCCGTGGTTGGGATTGTCATAGGATTGGCACAACTGGTGGTCGAAGCGCGTCGTCGATCGTTGTCGCGCGGTGTTTGCGCGTTCCAGCCATGACCCCGATCGTCTTGCGACACGACGAATCGCGAGGTAGTAACACGGGAAGCGAGAATAACGGGCCAGGGGAGACGGAGAACGAAGCTTTGCCGGATACGAGAGAGCGGCGGTGGTTCCAGTATTTCCAGTATCGATAAGCAGCAGGCTATGGCAGCGTATAGTCGTCGTCCCCCCGATGGCCCTCGGCAACGTCGAGGGTTACTTTCCTCCCATTCTCTGCCGCCCTTGTTCGGGCTGGCCGCGCGCGGCCGCCTCTCTCTTTTCC
>NW_016908568.1:132222-143468 GCF_001483705.2 Eufriesea mexicana | reverse complement strand
TCTTTCCCTTACGATCCTTCTCTTTGCTTCTCCGAGTCCCCGCACTCGGTCGCACGCGGAATATGCGCGGTTAGACACGCGCGCACCAGCCACCCTTTCGCCCTTCCACCCTTCCAGGCCCGGCCGAGGGGCTCGAATCGGCAAGGAGAGGGTGCGTTCGTGTCGTTGGTGGGGCTCGAAAGCTGGAGGAGAAGCTCCCTCGGGTGGGGGAGGGACAGGGTGCGGAGGCGCCGTCGCCAGCGAGCGACGCAGTGTCGTCGGGACGCTCGACCGAGCGATACCGCCTTCGCAAGAGTCGGATCAACGCCGCTACTAGCGGCATAACGACACCGCACGACGCACACACCACCGTCGTTGTCGTCATTGTCGTCGTTGTCAGCCTCGTCATTGTCATCGTCACCGTCACCGTCACCGTCACCGTCATCATTGTCGTCGTTGCCGTTGCCGCCACCGCCGCCACCCTCTCTCGGTCCCGATCGACCTCGTCGGTCATGTACCGCTCTTACCGCGAGAACCTCGCGCATTCGCTGACAGCCGAGAGGACGCGCGTTGCATCGCGAACACCGCGCCAATTTCCGCACGAAAGCCCTCTTCTCGTCGATCGAATCGTGGCCTTAGGTGGACCATGTCTGAAGAAACTCTCTGCCGGCCGGAAGGACTTGGACGACGCTTACCCACCGCTTGCCGGGGATATTGTCTTGTCACAGCAGTACACCTTTAAAGAGTTACTGGTGTGATGGGACATTGTCCTCGTCTCGTGGCCTTCGTCGAACGCACTTCGATTCGTTCCGGTGTGATTCTCGTCGGATCCAGAAACGAGAGGGGGTGGGGTGGGTGGGGGGGAAGAGAGAAGAATGGAAAAAGGGAAAAAGTAAAGGAGGAAAAGTGGAAGAAACGTCGAGCAAAAGTGTTGGCGCACTCGTGTTCCGTGACACACACGCGCACACGCGCGCGCGCGCGCGCGTACCGACAAGACCGGAGAGAGAAGCCGAAGAGACACGATAGAGTTCAAGGGGATGACACGGGGATGGATATTTATAGGTATCGAAGAAGAACGTGAAAGAACGCGAGGAAGAAGAGGAAACTCGAGAAAATTTCACGGACTAACCTCGAGAGCACACGGTCGGGAGGAATCGAAACTTCGGTTTTTTCCGTGAAAATTCTACTTTTTCGTCTCGAACACGATGCTGAAAAACCGAATTTCACTTTCGCGAGAGATTCGAGCGATCCGTATACCTCGAAAGATGCTTCGTAAAACGCGAGGACTCTGTCAAGGTGTCTCTTAATTCTCGCCAACGTGGATACCACGGCGTTTCCGGTCGATAAGGCAGCTTCCGGAAGGTGCGGCTATCCGCTACGATGGTTGATCGAACGACTTTCTTCTCGGCTCGCGGAAAAGAAGAAGAGAGAAGGAACGAGGAAGGGATACTCCGGCGTTCGAGACGTCGAGACTTTACGCGAAAAAGAAAATCGAGTTTCGTTTATACGGTACATATATGTATGTATATATGTATCTATATACATATATATACATATACATATATATATATACACACACACACACACATATATATATATATATATATATATATAGGGCTTATCTGGTCGATGACGGGAACTGGAAAACTGGCGTCTCTATAGACGGTGGTAGTGGACGATGACGAAACGGATTCTGAATGGAATCGTATCGCGATGTCTGAATTGGCAAGATGGCGATGATACCCGTAACGTTCGAGATAGTTCGAAATGTGTTTTTCTCCCATGGATTCGAGTTTGCGATTACCGTCGTGTCCCGATGACGGTGTGCTCGAGGATACACGACGGATAACGACGCCTGGTCGGCTTCTTGCAACGATCCGGTCGAACCTCGTCGACCGACGATTCGATTCCTCGCGGTTCGATTATACGCGGCGCGTCGATACAGGTAGCAGTCGCGGCGAACTTTCGAGCATGGTTTTCGTAGGGACGTTCACCGTTAAACGAGGGTGGTGGTGGTGATGGTAGTGGTGGTGGTGGTGGTCGTCGTTTCGCGTTATCCGATTTCGTAACGGGACTCGTCGTCGGGCATCGTGTCGATCGAACGGTGAGACCATGTCGGCTGCTACTTGGCCTAGTTCCGGGTAGCAGTGCCCGATAGTATCTTCCGTCGTTTCGACCCCGAAATATCTGCAGTCGTTTATCGAATAACGAATCAGCCTTGTTTCCGTGCTCGACGCAGTGTACCGAATTAAAGCGGCGCCACGACGGGGTAGCGAAGAACTCGAACGGGGTCGATGAAAAGGTTAACGCCGGGTTTAGGTCGATCGTACGTCTTTCCCTCTACTCGCCCCTCTCTTTCTCTAATCGACTCCCCTCTAGGTTGCTTGGTTTCCCCAGTTTCGATCAGAGTTTCTACCAGCGGCGATGTTCGATCGGTGTCCGAATGACGTACATGGACACACGCTCGTAGCTCGCGTTTGGCCCTCTAGCAGCAGCAGCAGCAGCAGCAGCAGCAGCAGTAGCAGTAGCAGCAGCAGCAGGAGCTCCTTTTCCCTAAACTCTCGTAACCTTTAGGGACCTCGAGTCAATTTTCGACGCGGTAACGCCACTCGGCTGTTTCCCCGTGCACCCGCCGATTCATCGGGCACTGTAAACAAGCGGCAATCGTACGAGGTTCTGGTGAACCCACGAGCAGAGAAACTTCTTCCGAGTCCTAGACTCGTTTTTAACCTTCAAAGATCGATTAACGCGAACGAGGATTCGTCGAATGCTCTGAAAAAGTTTCGCGGAAATTACTCCAACTTCGAAGGTCGTTCTATACGCGGTGTCGTACCCGATGCCGATTAACTTGGAAAACGAGGTTGAGGGTAGTAAGCTGGCGAAAGGGAAAAGGGCGGGAATCTTGCAGCGAAACGGGAATACGCGTCTCTCTAATTATCGATGGCACGCGACGCTGCTCGTTACATCATCCGCTGTCTCGTTTTACTCCACCAGCTGGATGTTAGGGGGATGATTCCATTCTACCCTATTAGTACATCTCCGTCTTTCCAGTTCGTCTTTGATCGTTATCTTCCCGATTTCATCGCGATTCGATGCTTCCGAACTCGACCAAGCACCCGCGTGCGTTCTCGACGGATCGAAAATGGTGGAAGAGAAAAAAGATAGAGGCCTAGTACACTAGTTAGGGCATACAGGGATCACGGTAAGAATTGATTAGCCGTTGAATTAACGGGCGCGGCACGTTTGCGATTCGAAAGAGAGAGACTTGGAGGTCGGAGTCGGATTTCACGGGTGGTGGTGGTGGTGGTGATGATGATGGTGGTGGTGGTGGTGGTGGTGGTGGTGGCGATAGCGGTGGTGGTGGTAGTGGCAGCGGTGGCGGTGGCGGTGATGGTGGTGGTGGTTGTGGTGGTAGTGACAGTATCGGTGGTCGTGCTCCGGTCTCGTAGATGCACGTGGAGATGGGAGAGCGATGGTGGTTACTAGTGCTGGTGGTGCTAGTGACGGTGATGGTGGTAGTATGCCGAGTGAATAGGGTGGGTTGTCGTTTAACCTTCCTGTCGGTTGGTAGAGGGCACAACCGCTAGGCGGCGACACGTTTGATCGGGAGGAAAAGGTGGTGGGAGAAGGAGAAGGGGAGCGGAGGATAGGAAGAGGGGAAGCAGAGAAGGCGGCTGGTATCGCCGTTCGTTACGGAAGCTTTGGTCGGAGAACGAACCGCGTCGGTGGTTAGTCGCTTCGAAGACCGTGTTCTCATCCGCGGCGGTATCTTTGCAAGAATTCCACGCACCGAACCGCCATCGTCCGACTCACCGATCGAACCATCCACGTCTATGAAAAGCGAGAGAGGGTCGCGGCCCTTTCACCAGCCACGAGATAACGGAAAAACAGAAAACGCTCCGCCATGTTCATCCTCGTGAGAGACACCTTAGACAAGAGAAACCCCCATAGATGTGTAGAGCCTAGAATACGCGCAGATGTCGTTGTTGTGTAGACATTGTCATAGATTAGATACAATCCGTTTTAGAGATCTATATTATATATATATATATTTTATATTTTTACGTACATACCTACATACATACATACATACATACATATACATATATATATATATATATGTATGTAGATATATATTTTCTATCTCTCTCTTTTTTATATTATATGTGTTTCTACGTACGTACCAACGCGAGGCAACGCGTTCAAAGCGCGCTCCAAGTACGCGTGGTTTTCCTCGAGTCCCGCGAACGTTCGTGACGTATTTTCGAAAAATATGCAAAGGAGAAATAATGCGAGCGTGCAATAGACAATGCGCAATTTGCATGTATTGCGCGTTGCAGTAGCCTATGCAGCTAGGCGATGCAAACGCATCGTCGTAACTTTATATATATATATATATATGTTAAGTATCACTGCCTCTTGCGTATCATAGAACTGCACACGTAGATTATATTTTTCTCAAACTATCGATCACGATCGCTGGCATACGTGACGTCATCGTTTGGAACGAGTTCCGTCTAATTAATCAAACGACTCCGTTAACTCGGTTATCAAAGTTTCACGAATCAAGTATACATGTATGAGCCGTGTTATTACGGGGAAAAATCGAATGTTCAATAAATCGAATAGTCACGAATCGTCTGTCTCGATGCTTCGATTTCCTGACCCAGAAACGTTCGCGCCACGTTTCGCGATAGATTTCCAGAGTGGATAGAAGCGAAAGAAAGACGTTATTCCGGAAAAGCGGTTAACTAGGATCGGCGACGAGAAAAGGATGGAGGAAAAGTTGGCCGAAGTAACCGAGGAGGCGCACACCACGGTGACTCATTTGCAAGTTACACGCATAAACGTCCATTAAAATAATTGCGATGTTCCGTGATCGAAAGGATTAAATGTCACGCGTCACGAAGCACAACCTCTACGGCTGCTCCGTGTTCGTTTCGATTCCAGGCTAGTTCCTTTTTTTCCCTCCTTTGGAAAGAACGACACCGAGAGGGTTGCGCGCCGGTGGTGCCGGTGGTTCAATTTATTTTAATTTGGACGATATTAATTTTAATTAAGGTGCGCAATTAACACGGAACACGTAGTCGGTGGGTGTCGTGGGCGGTGCGGGGAGGAGAGACCGGATGAAAATAACTTCGCTTTAAAGACTTTATGGCAAGTTCTCGAGGGGAATAGACGTCGGTTAGGGCCTAACCCTCGCCCGCTCTTCTTTCGTACGCGTGTTGCCCGCGTACATACACGCGTATACGCTTGTCCTCTTTCGGCTCGGTACCACGGCTCCGTGTGCACGACCAGTCGACGACGAGGTTATGGAACGCGAAGCGTATAATAGTCCGTGGAGGTAATCCGTCCATCCCAATTTCCTTTCTATTTAATCGGAACAATGGAGATAATTAAATCGCGAGGAAGAAAGACGAACACACGGCCTACGTGCTGGCGTACCATCGCGCTAAACACCGTTCTCTATTTTTTCCGTCATCCTCGTTTGCCATCTTCCTCTCGCCGCGAGTCTCGCGATATATATCCCTCTCGGAGTTTTCTCTCCCTCGGTTTGTGTACCCAGCACCCATGTTATTGGATCAATACGCACAGGGTTAGGTTCCAATTAATCCACGGGGGGTGCCCTCGACAGACGGCCTATGGAGAACACCATACCCTCCGATGTTAAACCTCCTAAACCACAACCCACTAGCATCCGCGCGGTTCCTTCCTTCTACGTCACTCGGACACACCCTCGACTCGGACGCGAAAGAGCAACTCGTTTCCGTCCGCGTCCAAACGAGTATTCCATTATCATCGTCGAGCGTAACCCGCGAATCGAGTATTTCGAGAACGAGCACAAGCCCGTCGAAAACCAGACGAAATCGTTCCATCGGGGTAATTTCAGCCCGGCCAGGTCGCACAGGGTCAAGCGAAGCGAGGAATTCGAGAACGTCTTCCGTTTCCTCGAACCTAGATCCCTAACGACCGTTCGATTCCGTCTCCTCGTTAAACGCCTCTATCAAAGGTCCCACTCTCGTCGGCAATTTCCGTTTTCCTCTTCCACCCTGTGCCAACCCTTTCTTTTCTCGCCCCCATCCAGCGAAGACTACTCTCGGTTTCCCTCGTCGCTCAGTTTTCCAACTGTTCGTTATTTCCAAGCTCATCGTCCAGCGCTCTTTCGACGCTCGAGCGTTTCCCAAGTTAGCCAAAGCTTCGAATATCGGCAACGTTATCGAGAACGAAGGTGGAAGGTTGATCGCGTGTTCGAAAAACGAATCGAAGCTTCGTCGCGGCATCGCTGACTGGCTCCTCTCTATCTAGGCCAGCCTTGTTACCCGAACAGTCCATCGACTCCATCGGTTTCGCGGACTAACGAGCAGCCCTACTTCGAAGCTCGTAGTTTCCGTTCATCGCGTTCCACGCTCTTCGTGGTTCGAACGCAGCTCTGCCAGGCTATCGAAAGGAAGGACAGAAAATCTCGACATCCCGACTCTTTCTTCCGCATTTTCCCGACGTTCGTTGACCGATCCAATATCGCTCATCCATCTCCTAGGCGTCATAACGAGGCTCCTCTTCCTTTCGCGGTTAACGAAACGGCGATGATAGAATACCGACGAGCACGATGAGCTTTGACTCTGACTCGAATATCAACGCCGACGTGTCAATTTCCGAGTTAACTTCTCGGTCGATTCGATTCTCTTCGCGCAACTCGCGTGTTAAAGTTGGGTCGCGAAGGTGCACCCCAATTAGACCAATTACCGAAAAGCTTTCGTCACGATCGAGGAACCTTGGTGATAAAGTATCGCGTAAAAGGGACACGGAAGGTGGGTCGCCATGGATGAGCGCGTAGTCCAAGAGGTAGCCGTTTCGTGCACTCGCGCTATCGCGTTTCGTCGTCTATTCGAGGCGGGCGTGGTCGTGTTTGCGTTTAATTAATCACCTTGCCACGGTACGGTGTCGCGAAAATCGATGCACCGGGCTTTTTTCCTTTTCCTCCGAACATCGATTCCCATAAAGGCATCGACGAAACGCGAAAACCCGTCACCGTCCATTTACCCACGATTCGATTACGCGGAATTATACGCGCGAAATTAAATCGCGTCAAAGTCGATAAAGACGTCGTTTCGAGCTTTCTGTCTCTACGATGGTAACAACCCCGATATTAAACTCGCGAGCCGACTTCCCTTTGACATTTTCCGTCAGCCCTAAGACGCGACACGAACACAAGGTTCCGCTTTCGATACTCTCTTCGCGGTCTATACAGATCGATTAAATTCTTTACAAAATAAGCGTAAAGTCGTCGTTGAAGTAATCGAGATTGCGAGATTCGCGTAAAAGCGTTTGGAGAAATTACCGGTAGTCGTTTACGGGGGAAGGGAGAATAAAGAAATATCTCCAAAATGAAAAGGAAAATTATTTACGTCTACGTCCATTTGCGTTTATAATTTCATGCGCGTGAAAAGAGAAAATTTTCGGAAGCAAAGATGGGAAATATCGATCGATTTCGACTGACCCTCGTAGGCGAATGTATCGTAGCGAAAGATAGAACAGGAAAACGGGCAAGTAGCCTTGCTTATGGTCGGTAAAGAAAATTTCTGCGAAAACGAGAACGTGCTGCATTACCGACGTCTTCTATCTCGATGTACCGAGCAAGCTCGCGTTCGAAACACGAGTAGTTCAATTTCCACCCACGGCTCGGCCAAAACGTGAATATGCACACTCATACACGCGAGGAAATTCGTCGTTTCGCGCGATAATCGAAAATCGCGAGTTTGTAAAAACTCTATAATAAATAAGGAATTAAAACACGATTTCGAGACACTATCTTCCGTTCCGTTGTAAAATCACGGAACGGGAACGATAATTTATTAATTCGTTAACGAGACGTCTCGATTACTCTGCGAGAAGGAACGTATTCGCCTCTGTGAGATGAATGCCACCGTATGGAATTTGTCGTTAAATTTATTCCCATGAATTATTTATACCTTCCTAGCAACGACGTTTTGCGTACCCTCTACGAAAATGATATACCCTGCGACTCGTCGCTCATCCGAGTAATTGTAATTCAGTTTGGAACGCCATTAAAAGAACACTGGAAGCGATATCTGTCAATTTCCAAGCAACCCCCTCATTGTCTCTGTTGTCGAGTTTACGTGGGCGCGTATCGAGGAAGTATCGAAACGTTCGGAAACGATGGAATTATTTCGCGAGATGCCGAATGGCGGAAACGTACGATTAGACGGTGTTGCTTATACACGAGAATCGCATTTGCACCTCTCTACGCGTGACACGATTCGTGACACACGGCGCGCTTACAACGGACTCTCCTCTCCTCTCTTCCGTGCATTCGAGAAACGTCTCTGCCTACGCTACCTAATCGCGAAACTCGATTGAATATGGAGAATCGCGTATGATGGGGGTTCTACAGGCTGTGTCGTATACGCGAGATCTCGTTCGTTATCGTCGGTAAGATCGAAAAGGATTCATTTGCGACGCGACGCTACGTAATACGATCGAGAGGGTTCTGCTCAATCAGCCATCTCGAATCGGCACGGTACCTCTGCTTCTCGATCACGGTACACGCGCTATCTCGTCGATCTCCCTACCCTCTATTCAATCGCGACGTCTACAACCCCTGTTTTCTTTCCGCTTTAAAGACTAGCCCCGCCGACCTCCTCGAAACCTTTATTCCCTCCCAGAGGGGAGGAATCCTTCCCCCTCATCCTCGACCACAGGAAAACGCCGCGTGGGTAGATTTAGTCGTCTAATATAAACTCTTAAAAAAGGTGGAAAAGGACGGTTGACAAGCGACAGCGGCTAAATAGCCTCGCGTCCATCGTCGTGCGAATTTAATCGACTTCTTGGCAACGTGACGCAGAGGTTGCAGAAGCGTGCTCGTTTCGTTTCGTGGTTAATCGTTGCTCGAGTTACGAGATTCTCGCGACCAGACAAGTATCTCCGGCACGCGTCGATTCGCGTTCGACGCAATAAAACCGTGCACGAGGCGAGTTCTCTTTGTCCCCCCGTGGCAATCGATACGGTGGTTGGTCGCGCACTGATGACAAACTGCGTCTCAGTTGGAAAAACTATCCATCGTACGTGTTGTACCTTTCGACGAGCGGTCCGCGAGATTTTTCGTCGTCCGATCGAATCGAATTAATTCGACGAGGAGGAATTTTTTGTTTCCGATCGTAAGCAGGCGCGCGGCACACACACCTCTGGCCTTAATTGGGAGAAATTAGAGCGGTACCGCGATCCACCGCGACGACGTTGGTTGCCGGCTAATCGGCTGACCGACTAAAATCCAGAGATCGAGATAGGCAGAGGCGTAACCGGTTCTATCGGGTTCGTCGTTTAAATCGGTTACCAAAACTGGTCGACCGGCCGATTTATGGTGGTCGTCTCGATCGACCTTCTTCTGCTTCCTTCGTCCGCGTCCCGATAACCGGTCCGGATGGATTTTTGCGACCGATTTCCGTGACTAGGCGCGCAACTCCGACCACTCTGTACGTCGCGCAGATTTTACATTCCTGTGTCTCGATTTATAGTCGCTAATCGCGTAGCTTGCAAATTGAAATGCCAACGATCGATTTAAACGCGTTATTTATAACGGTCAGCCGCGATCAAGGAAAAAAGGAAAGAAAAAGGGGGAGAGGAAAAAGGGGGGAAAAAGGAAAAAGGAAGACGAAATTTAGCGCGATCGATCGCGCTAATTTATTTTCCACCGGACGAAGAGTAGACGGGCAGAGATAATAAAGAGACGGAGAAACTGGTTATCTATCGCGAAGTGAAAGGTGACAACAGAGACGCGATTCGTCGAACCGAGTTATCAGCTGCTATTCTCGATACCGGGGATAAGCATCTAACGGTTTCTAGAGATATCTAGGTCGGTCCAGGACGACGTATCGCCTTTTCCGTTCGTCTTGTATTTCCACGCACGCTTCGGGCTGCTTTGCTAAACGATTACCCTACTTTGGTGCGCGAGTGAGATAACGGAGAAAAAGAGAGAAAGAGAGAAAGCGAGAAAGCTAGTCGGTGAGAATCGTGCGAGCAACGGAGAAAGAGAATTGCAAAAAGAAGGAGAGAAGAAAGGCACGGAAAGGGTACCAGAGAGTGTGTGAGACAGCGTGAGAGAAAGAGAAAGAGAGAGAATGCGCGAAATTAGATTATCCCGATCCTAGGTTCTCTCTCTGTTGGCGAATAGTTTACGCGTATCGCGGGTGGGGGGGGGGGGAGGGGGGACGGACGGAATGGAGCCGAAAGGGAAGAACTAAAACTGCATGGGGCGCGGAGGCAGGAAGGGGGCCGGAGGACTGGGGGGCTTGGCGAGAGGCAAGGCGAGTGTGTTGTGGCAAGGCGGCGAGGCAATGCGAGGCAATGCGAGGCAGGACAGGTCAACGAGTGAAGGCAGGCAACGTACGAATGAAGGAAGCAAAGCCGGCAGGGAAGTATATATACGTATAGGTAGTATAGAGTAGTAGCTATCGACGGTCCGCAGCCCTTTCCGATTGCCTTTCTCTCTTTACCTTGTCAATGATCAGAGAGTTTCGGTAATTAGGGACTCACGAGAGACAATACACCGGGTCCCGGTCACCGTTGCTCCGTCGTTCGTGCTCGCACCTGGTGGTCCAACGTCGGTTCACCAGGGCCGGCGACCAGGATTCGTACCTGCATCCTTGAAAAAAAGAGAGACGGAACAGGGGTTCTCGGGTGAAAAGGCTCGTGCTCGGTCTCGTGTGTCGCCCGGCCCGTCGCTGCTCTGCGCCCTTGTCTCTCTAACTCATTTTCCCCTCTTTCCTCTGATCCTCTTCCCCGAGAAGAGTCGTGGAAAGCCTGCGAAAATCGTCGATGCTTGTTTTCGTTGCGAAAGAAAGTGACAGAGACTCGAGAAGTAGGGAAATTTCGGGACGACGGGGGAACGGTGCGTGTGAAGGGGTTGCGGGGTAGAGTGGTAGGTGGTAGAAGGCAGGACCACGATGACGGGGGGGTGTCGGTGTGGTACACATGATCGGACGTGTGAGAGAGACAAACTCGGTCGAGAGAAGGGTATTTCGTCATTTAGACTCGCTCTGACTATTACGCGATCTCTCGAACCGTTTGAGGACACACAGCAAGATCGTTCGACTGCTCGTACAAGACTAAATGCCATCTAACCGGGGGGGATCGGGAAGAGTTGCTCGATCTTAGCGATCTTAGCGATCTCAACGATTGGTGATCTAAGATTATTATCGGTGACACGACAATACAATTTATAAGACAAACATTCCTTTGGCGAAGAGCGG
>NW_016908568.1:124732-132022 GCF_001483705.2 Eufriesea mexicana | reverse complement strand
TATATATATATATATATGTGTGTGTAAAACATGTATAACGTATATACGATCTACGAAAAGCGATTATAACCCGTAGCCTGTGTTCGTTAGATCGCTGTTACACGAATAAACGCATTTCTGCAGCTAGTCGATCGTTGTGATTAATTGCAACGCCAACTCCCATTGCGAACTAACCTGTTATCTAACCTAAGAGGAAAGAGGGCACGCAAAACGTGTTTAATCGTAAGGAGCCTTTTTTCCTAACCCAGAACCACGCCAATTTCGAACGCGGTTTCTTCGATCGAGGTACCATTTACTTCCAAACCGATACTCGCACGTTTCGCGAGTCCTTATTATTTTTCTTTCTTCTTCTGTTTTTCGAGTAACAGGAAGATTCGACGATTTTCGTTGCCTATGTAACGAGAAATCGCGCGCGTTCGTCGAAAGATCTATCGAACGGGTGGGTATCGCGTAACGAATACTCCAACGTGGAAATATGAACGGAAAAAGATAGCTTAAGCGGTTTCTCTTTTAACCGATCGACGAATCGAACGAGTACAAAGTTCGAGCCGAAAGGTGATCGACACTCGGTGGATCGCGGTTTTTTCCACGACGTGAACGAGTCGATACGCGAGCGAGGTCGAAAAGCGAAAGAAAAACGGAAAGAGAAAAAAGAAAAAGGGGGGAAAAAAACGGAAAAGCTAAGAGGGCTTCTGGATGACCCTGTTGCTTCAAGGTTGAGAGGACTGCCTCGAGAAAGGCACAAGAGGTCGGTGATGTCTCTTGAAAACGGCCACCTTATGTACAGTGGCGAATGGAGAGAGAAAGAGTAGCGGGATGCAAAAAGAAGTAACGCGGAGGCAGATTAAGGGCGGTATTCATAGGAGTTACTCGGTCACGAAGGTGCCGTAGGTGCGTAGCTACTCGGGAGCCATTTCGTATGCGCGAATAACGATTTACACGCGACGACGCGGTCCTCGTTGCCTCCCTCTCTTTCTCTCTAAACTGCACGAAATAGACGAGCAATCTGTTACAGAGTCGCTTCCTGCGAAATCAAGGTCGGTCGAATCGGTCGCGACCACCCTCCCTCTCTCTCTCTCTCGTTCTCCTGCTTCCTTTCCTCTCCGTTGTCTACCGATAAACCAAAGACGTCGAACAATGGAAACGCATGGAAACCCACGCTCGCTCGCGACCCACGTCGATTCCGTAGGCGTAGTAGATGCAACTCGATTAGACGTGCTTCGAGCGGGAGGAAGAAAGGGGGCTGATCTTGTCTAGTCGATGCTCCTTTAAGATACCGCGTGCAAGCGGTGTCACGGGCATCCTAACGGATCGAATAGAAAAATCGAGAGTGTAACGGCAGCGCGAAACCCGCAAGCGCGTATAGGAGGTGGTTTGGATTTGGCTGAAATCGTTGAATCGTTTATCGCGCGATTGCGTTAAAAATGAAAAACGTTAAGTACCGTGGCGCGAATATCGCCTTGGGAATATTTTGCCTGGAAGCGCGACCACGGTTGATCACCGTGATTAAATGGTTAAAACGATGGGAATCGTGTCGCGTCTATCGCGAAATCCGTTCGCCGACCTGTAACGCAACGACGCACCGCGGTCGGGAAAATTCAACAGCGACAGCGTAATCGGTGGAATTAACGAAAGTTATCGACGTCGCGAGTGGATTAATCGAACGACGGGATTGCGTTCGCGCGGCTGGATTCTAGGCGTTTCAAAGGCGACGGAGAAGGAGGGAAAAAGTAATTAGCCCGATCGGTCGCGGTTGGCGAGCAACTTCTGGCAACCCGCGTCTTCCTCGTGACTCGACTAAGAAACGTGCCTCTTTCTGTCGCGAATTAACGAGCGTGCGTTACGCGGTCGTTGCATCGTCTTAACGAGCTGTAGCACGCGTACGCGCGCGTTGCGAATTAACGAGCAGCGCATTTCGAACGCGGAGCAACTTCGCGTCGCGCGCCTTCGTGCCGATTTCTCGCAAAGATATCGCGGATCAGATTCTTCCTACGATCGATCTCTATCTCGCATCGCGATATCCCCTTTTGCTTTTTCGTTCTCTTTGCGCTCGGCATGAGGATCGAAATTATCGGAGCGCGAGCGCAGCGAGGATGAAGAACAGTTGATCCACCGCGTGCGCGACGACTTCATCCACGCGTTCACGGATTTGAGAACCACCTGCAGAACCCCGTCGTCTCATCTGGCTCTCGAGTTGGCCCCACCAGGCTATACACAGCGGCGTCTCGCCCCTCGTCGTCGTGTTCCAGGGCGAAACGTTCTCGTTCCCTCGTCGCGTTCCGCCTTCCAAGAAGCCGTGGAGCGTACGCGCGTGCATGGAAACGCGACGGTGACGGCGACGCTGGTGGCGGCGTCGACGGCGTCGGTGGTGGAGGTGGCGGCGGCGGCGGTGGTGGTGGTGGTGGCGGTGGTAGCGTCGGCGAACGAACCGGCATGCAAAAGGACTGCTAGCGAGCGCGCAGTATTGTAGATCTGTTGCAAAACTCCCCTCTCCCGTGCCATTCGCGACTCCCACCCTCGGCTGCTCTTGAGAGACCAGCCAGCAAACTCCATTCCTACCCCCGGCTCGAGGCACCGTCGCCTCCACCGCCTCCACCGCCGCCTCCACGCCACCTCCTCTTCCACCGCTTCTGCCACAACCGACACCTCCCCTCGCTAGCCACCCCCGACGAACCTATCTTCCTGGTCAATAACCTCGGTGTGCCGTGTGCCGTGTGCCGTGTGCCGTGTGCCCCGTTCCGCGACATAATCGGCCACCATCGCGTTTCGGATCAACGTGTTTTTCGATAGGACACATACCTGTGCTCTTTTATTTCCACCTTCTAGGTTGCACTTTTATTTTTTCCCGTATCCTCTACACGTATACGTATATATATATATACACGCGTAGGTACATATACGTGGTCTCGATCCTTTTCACCCCGCTCGCACATTTTCGACCTTGTATCTATCCACTTTGTACGGCTTAAAGAACGGGGCTTTCGAATCGTAGAGGGGTTGAAAGAGCAAGTAATTGATCGCGGAGTGTCCGGAGCTCTTTCGTTTATTCTCGCGCGTTGCATCCACGCTTCGTTTCTTTTTCATCCGTGTTTCTCTTTCCGCGAGGTGAGAAAAGAAACGGCGTCGTTCGATCGTTTCATCGAGTGTCGTTCACGACGACAACTCCTCGTTTCCTAGCCTTCGTTTACGTCCGTTTCAAATGTAAATGTTAATTCGATCCTGAGAATTCCTTCTTTCACCGGATTCCCACCACCCCCCGCCTCCCTCCACGCTCTCTCTCTCTCTCTCTCTTTCTATCTCTCTGCCGCTCGTCTATTTTGTATCCGGCTACGAGGGCACGAGTAAGTACCTTTGTCGACAAAAATTGACGCGCCGGGTATCTCCATTGTTCGAGGACGAGTCGGCGATATCTCGCTTAAATCCTACTTGGCGTTTCTGCAAGCTACCGATATTACGCCGGAGAAATTTCTCTCGCCATCCTAACTATTGATCCTCCCGCCGCCGAGCCGATGGAATCGTTACAACCTTCCTTTAAAATGCATTCCGCGTATTTCTCCTGTAGCGGTGGCAACGAACATCGCGTGACTCGGCTTTTTCCGAAATTAAAGTAAACGCGAACGAGAATAAGCGTGTAGCGGATATATTCGGTACGTCCGATGGAGAGAAGGAAAAGGGTAGAAGGAGAAATCGCAGGAAGGCTGTAACGAATCCCGGTAAAGACGAGACGGGTGAATAATAAGAATAATAAGGAAAGGGTGGTCGGATCGATGAGAGAATTTTTCGAGGACGGGAACGGTCTTCGCCAAGAGATGCCACCCCCGTAAGGTGGCGCCATCTGTGCTGGTTGTCGGGAAACTCGTCTTAAAAATCACCCCCTAAGATCAATACACCGTACGGGCGGACAGTAAGTCTACGAAACGCGAGCGAAATTTCCCCGGGAGGTTTGCGCTTTCGATTCTTCGCGAGTTTCCTCCACCAATTTGGCCACGCAAAATACGAATTCGCGCGAGACGCGATTAATTAATCTCTCGAACACGCGCGCGCGCGCGTAAAGGATACGCGAATCGTTCGTCGTATCTCTCGATGCGTCGGAAAACACGGGGCGAAAGTATCTCGTTGGTATTATCGCGATCAGGGTTTCCTCGCAACCGATCGGGAGTCGTGGTACGCGAGCGCGTAAATCTCGTCGGAGTTTCGAGTGATTTTCCGAGCAAGGTTTCTTTGTTTGCGTACGAATCCGCGACGCAGGTGTTGTCCAAACGATTTAGAATATCATGCTTTGGCTTTGGAAACCATAGGAAAAATAAAGGAGTAGATCGCGAAGAAGCGAGGAAGACCCGTAAATTCGGGTCAGGCATTTGGCTTACGGGAGTAGTTTCCAAAGGT
The DNA here is from genome assembly GCF_001483705.2 of Eufriesea mexicana. NCBI lineage: Eukaryota > Metazoa > Arthropoda > Insecta > Hymenoptera > Apidae > Eufriesea > Eufriesea mexicana. The sequence goes on along the minus strand of NW_016908568.1, from coordinate 127,636 downwards.
TTCCTCTCCTCTCGCTTAGGAATCTCCGCTTTGCGGCTTCTAACGAGATAATTTGATTTTCAGGCTGGCCACGGAACACCCCTCCCTCCCCCCACTCCCCGACCGAGATCACTCGTGTTTTCACACAAACTTTTTTCGCGGGTTAATCGGGTGCAAAGTCGACACACGTGGCCGATCGATCCAACGCCATTGTATCGCGAACGGGTTCCATTAGATTACAGGTTTCGGCAGTACGGTGTAGATTTTAAACGAATTACCGCGTTCCTCGATAACGCTGAAATTACCGGGAATAGTTGGGAAAAAACAGGCAACGATACGCCATACCCAAGCAGGGCTGCGAGTAAAACACGACCGTACGAAATACGGCCGTTGTTTTACGTTTAGCGATATTCAAAACGCATTTGAAATAGATTCGAGTTACACGGATAACCCGCTAACGATCGATCATCCTCTTCGTTAGCGTACTTTTTCGCGGCATGAACTCTGCGACCAGCCGTTCCCCGCGTGTACATCGAGTACCGTGCAACGGGCACGGGTTAAAGTTATCGGCCCCGACGACCGAATCGATTTCGCGACTAGCGTTTAACTCGAATCAGTAGCGTTTAATTCGCCATTGGCGAGCACGCGGTTCCAGCGAGTCAACGCGTTCATAGACTCCATCGCTACAGCCTCGATACGCTTCCCGTATGCGACGATATTCCGTGTTACACGACACGATGCGCGGTGAAAATCGCGACGGATCGAGAATCGTTACTCGATAACGACAGAGACGAGCTGAGAGACGCGATCGATTCGTGGAAGATCGGTGTTCCGCGAGAAAAAAAAGCGACGAATTAATTCGCGAAACCTCCCTCTCGGCGACGGCATCGTTCGATCTTGCCCCTTTATCCCTGTCGCGCGTTCAACCCCCGTTCGCGAACAAAAGCAGTCAGGTAAAACGTAAAGAACGCGCGTGGGGGGCGGTTCGCGGTTTCGACGATCGCGACATCTTTGAAAGCCGCGTCAAAGGAGCCGTTGGAATTGGAATCGTCGCGATGCTTTGCTGGAAACGATGGAGAGCGAGTAACGAACGTGGCTTCCGAGTTTTCATGGTTTCCGGCATCGTCGAAGGACGCACCGTGGTCGGGTGGTGGTCGTTGAAAATCTAGGCTTCAGGGGACGGGAGATGAGACTGGAATTAATTAAGACTCGTTGGCTGTGGACGTGCGCACTTGTAATTATAATTGCCGCCATGCAAGCGTCGCGAGTCGTCTTACGAGATCTACGATCGTTAGAATCGCGAATCGGGCGACGCCTAATATGGAGGATAGTTGAACCTTTCATTAAGTCGGCGTGGCGTTACCGATGACACGAGTTCTCGCGATTCGCCGTGTCAGAGACCGTCTCTCGTAGCGGAATGAAATTTCCTTCGTCTCCCGGTGACAGACGCTGGTCGGCGCTGACGTCGTCGAGTTCAGGTTTTTCCAGAGGGTACGGAAACGATCGTCCGACCTGGGACGATTACTCGAGGACAACGATGGCGCAGTATGGCGGCGAGAAACACAGGGCTCGGTTTAATATTGACAATCGCAACGATAAAGTTCCCAGCGAGACTGGGGATGAGGGTTTAGAGAGGGGCGATGGCACGGAGTAAGCAGCTTATCGCGAGCGACGCGGTACGGATTTTCAGCAACGTCGCTGTTTCGCGTTGACTTTCATCCGATAGCTGGTGAGCGGTCGAGACATTTCTACCGAAAAACTCTTACATCGCGGGATGAAGTCTGGCATATCCGTTGGAAGCTTCTTTCCTCCGGCGCGGTACACGGTCGCTTCGAGCATCGTGACCAACCTCCTCCTCGGCTAACCGTGGCTCGTTTCCGACGCTTTACCGGCTGTTTCGTCGCGACGCCGTGCCGACAAAACGTTTGGATAATCGACCACTCTCTCTCTCTCTCCGTTCTCTCGCACCGCCAATTTCCTCCCCTTTATTTTCTCCCCGCTCGGTGTAACGCGAGCTAATAGACGCGCTCTAAAATAATTTCTCCCATTTCAGATAGTGAAACGGCACGAGTTGAAACCCGCGATTTACCTGGACAATCTGTACCGGTTAATGAGAAAAGAACCCATGCTGGACGCCGACGGGAACGAAATCGACGAAATCGGCAAGGACGAAACTGCTCCACCTAGCCTAGAGGAGGCGGACGCTATAATGAAGAAAAAAGGATACGATTATTTTCTGCCAACGCTCGAAGTCAAGAAAAAATATTGAATACTCGAATTTTAATTTACTCGATGCTAATAAACCGTTTCTCTCGTTTCGCGAAAAAGAAAGGAAAAAAGAAATTGCGTAATTTCCCTGCCTGATCCACGACGTATCCCCCCTTATGCACCCCTGGCGATCCATCTCGCGCGAGGTCGGGAATGAAACGCGACGAAAAGCGGTGGATGTTTCAAGCTCGATAAGCTGGCCTATGATCCGGCTGGAAGAAAATTTTTGCCGAGATGTAGGCCAGCTTTTTCCACGAAGAAGGTACACATTGTAACTACAGGGAAGACGGACGCGCGGCACGTCGCTGCTGCACGCCAGGTGTAGTGGTATAGTTCGTAGAAAGCGAGAGGCGAACAACCCTCTTTTGATGCCCGATGGTACCTCTGTCTACCTACCTACCTACCTACCTACCTACCTACCTACCTACCTACCTACCTATCTACCTACCTACGGTACGTAGGTAGGCAGCTGTTGCACGTTCCACCGCGAGATTATAACACCGTACCGAGTAAAACGATGGTTCGATGAAAATTCTCGACACTTCCTGCACACGCACGCGATAATATCGTTTTAGCCTCTCTCGTTTTTTCCCCCGTTTCTCGTTACAAAGTTTCACGACTTTCGGCTTTCGGACTTTCGTATCGTTCGAACGACGG
>NW_016908568.1:77663-124721 GCF_001483705.2 Eufriesea mexicana | reverse complement strand
GGCATTCCCGTGGAAATTTCCGTTTCCGTGCTAATCGAAAAGACAGCCACACGTCGCGATTCGTCGTAGGCGAGAAGAAATCTCGACGATGGACGACGCGTCGATCTTAATTTCTCGATTAATTTGCAAATGACCGTTCGCGCGTGATTTTCGATTGGCCGTGACTAAGATAAATCAACGGACACCGACATCGAGCTCCGTCTCACGCGAAAATTACGTAACGCGTCGTGAAATACGTCCGAATGAACGTTGACCGGAACGGCTGGCTCGTCTATTCTCGATATCGATGTCCCATAGACGGGCTAAATCGCTCGGACACGCCGCGAACGTTTGTAATAACCAGATAATTTCGCAACGATAATACGATCCAGGCCTCGATCTACGATCTCGCGTTTACCGGGATAACGTGCAACTTTGAATTAGTTTTGGATAATTTCCAGCGCTTTGTAACTAGCATACTAACAAACGATCGCGTACTTTACACTAGCAAAATGCTCGTCGTCGCGCGCAATTTGGATAAACTCCAAAGGGTTACGCGATTTCGGCCGCCTCGTTTTTATTTCAAATAAGAACGCCATTACGTTCCAGCTAGTTCGCGTGGCTCGCTGGGACATGTACTCGTAGGCGATATATACGCGCGTGTACATATATATATATATACATATATATATATATATGTATATACTCGTTGATTTATATGGATCACGCGCGAATGGAAAAACGAGCGACACTGGAGAACGATTCGGTGGTTGGAAGCATCGGCGACCATCGCCACCGGCGTGACTTATTTACGAAATAACGAGTGTATACAGGGAGGGGCAGAACGAAGAGGTAACTGTACGCGGTGAGGTCGGACCAGGTGATAGTCCGAGCAAAGCGACGGAGAGAGGCTCCTCCCTTAATGTGCGGCGGAAGGTAGGTAGTAGTAGTAGTAGTAGTAGGTTAGCGACAGCTGTTACTCGTCCCGGCACGAGACCATACATCGGAGAGCTATACATCAGACAGCGTGTTCGGGTGGTTCAACGCGGTTCGGCAAGTGGGCCCGATGCACGAGGTTGCACAGCTTAGCCGGTCGAACCTGGACCAGATCTGCGCTACCTCCGACATCGTCGTCGGGAGCAGCATGTGCCTGGACAAAGAGCTCATTCAGCCACGGACAATGGCCCTGGCTGGAGAGGCCGCTGCAACAAGCCTGCCTGCTGCCTGCTCCCTGCCTGCCTGCCTGTTCGCCTCCTGGCCTTCCCCGTCTTCACCGCACATGGCCTGCAATCGCGGCTTTCACCCGACCATTTTTCTTCCACGGAATCAAACGTACCGGACACGGATCATCGATCGGTCCGTTTCGTCGCGGTCCAACGAGGATTAGAGATCGAAATATGGCTGGCGCCAGCTGGCCAAGATTAACGCGCGTGATTCGTAGCTAAATCGACGTTAATTCCATTCTTGCCGCGAATTTCAATCTCGTGCGACGAAACGGTTCGTTGGAAGAGCGACAAAACGGTCGGTGGTGATCGTTTCATCGATAACGCCGGGCATCGTTGCAGGCAACGGTATTTTTCCCTTTTATACCCTCGCCTTTCCGGAATTTTTAATCAAACTTTAGGGACCGTTCGAGCCGAAAACGCGGTCGATCTAACGGGCGATCCAAAAACGATAGGAATCGCGGTCGTGGACTGTGAAAGAGCTCTGCTCGGTGTGGTGATCGCGGATGACCGTGCGGTACGGCACAGCGACGGCGGGCGGCGATAGATGGTCGCTAGGGACTCGGAGAGAGCGGAGATAAACCGAACGGACGGCGAGGAACAGAGGTTTCGCGGAGGAAAGCGGAAAGGGAGAAAGGAAGAAAGCAAGGGATAAAAAAAAAAGGAACGTTCCTCGCGTTCCCTTTTTCCGTGCATTTCGAAAGGCCTTTTAGCGGGTAATTTGCGGGCAGACTCTCGGTTCTGTTACGCGCGGCAAATGACGGTACGCGAAAGCGAGAGCGAAAAGGAAAGCGAAACGACTCGCTCGCCGAAGCGAGAAAGTGAATCGACGCGGCTACCCGCGACCGAACATGCCGCGTTTATGCTCTTTCTTCCTCTCCCGGTTACACCTTTTCGCGGTAAACCGTACCAGCCTCCGTCGCAGTCGCGACGCCGATTTGCGTACGCGCCGAGACGGCCGCAGCGTCGTGGAGAATTTACGAAATTCCAAACTGCCGGATCGAACGAGTTCGCGGGCGTCGCGAAGAGGAGAGAAAAGAGAGCGGGGAAAAATCGGCTCGGCTGCCGCGGGGATCCGGTCAGAAATTGCGACCAACTTTAATTTCCGCTGAAAAATTACGAACTCGTTACCTCGACCGGTTAATTAATCGCGCAACGCTCCGGAACGGCGAGAGAGCCGCTTTGATCCTTTTTCTAAACAGATTAACACTTGTTGATCGAGATACGCGAGCTGTCGTTCCGCGCCGCTTTAATCGTGGCGCGTTTATCGTCACGCGAACTAACGGAAGAAACGTTTGGGCTCGCGGCGCGGCAGCAACCATCATTTCTTCCAATCATCCGAGTTAATTTCCTCGGTCATACGCGCGTCCTCTTTTCCTTCCATTTTCCCCGAGCTTCCTTCGCACGCAGTCGGCGTTCCCTTTTCGTACTCGCCTCGCCCCGCTGCTACTCCCGAAAGAACTTTCGTCGAACCGCCTAATAAAATCCTTCCTCGTATCTCTCTCTCTCTCTCTCTCTCTCTCTCTCTTTTTCTCGCACTCTCTCTGTCTTCTCCACGACGCGAGAACGGAGCACTCGAGAAGAAGAGTTTATATCGCGGTGCTGGTATACACGGGATCGGTGCACGCCCGTCCGTCCGGCAAAAGACAGGGGCACAGGCCACTTAAGATGGGCGTGGTGTGCTTTCTCGTGTTCCACGGGATTAAGTAAACCGTGGACGCGCGTTGCTCCTCTGGTGGAAGTTGATCGGCGCGGCGATGCGATTCGCGAGAAAACGGAAGGAGCAACCGATCGCGAAATTAGCGGAAGTTGGCATTCCTCGAATTTCCAGCGATTCGTCACGGAGTCGACGATATCTCGGATATTAGAATCGACGTGCTTTCTTCCCTGGTAAATCGTTCGTGCTTCGTCGAGGAAAGAGACAGTGACCTGGTAAACGAAGCGGTTTACGCGTAAACGCTAACCGTTCGTTCTCATTACGCTCCACTTTCGTCGCGCGTTCGTAACACGTTCGCCGATTTCTCGAATCCGAATTTCGCGCAGATCCGGGCAACCTAACTACGGTTTTCCCAACCTCGTTATTCGCTGTTTAACGCGAGAGAGTCACTGGCGTAACTAACGACGTTGTAAAACGGCCGTTTTAGCGTCGTTTCGTTACACCCCTACCCGTTACCGATTCGTCGGATAACGAGCCGGTTAGTTAATTAAACGCGGGTCCAACTTATCGCGCGGAACTACTCGGCGGCGCGAGTGAAGAACCATCGAGATCCGGAGTCGAAATCACCGTCGAAATCACTATCGAAACGAGTATCGCGATCGATCCAATTCGACACTGCGTTGGAAATTAACACCGGGAAAAGTTTCCACCGCGACTGGAGTTTCCAGCAGACGGAAAGGACGCGACTGTAGATATTTTCGACGCGTTCCTACCAACGCAGGTAGCCGGACGTTCCTTCTCGACTCGTTGGCGAAATCGCGCGTACGGAAGTTTCGGAAAAGAAAGAAGGAACGACGAGAGAACATGCGTACGGGTATTTCAGGGACGTCGCAAAGTCCCATTGTCCCGCAGGTACTGGCCGAGGTGCGCGCGAACAGAAAAAGAGAGAAGGACAGCCGGACGGGAGGAGACACTAAACAAATGAGAAAACAGCAGGTAGAGAGAGAGTGGTGTCGGTAGCGGTAGTGGTGGTGGTGGTGGTGGTGGTGGTGGTGGTTAAGGCGATGGTGGTGGCGATGGTGGTGGTACCGGACGGGTAGAGGAACGGAGAAGAGAGGAGACGAGGGGATAATCGACGGGAGATCGCGGCGAAGAGAGGAGAGGAAATAAAGAAAGGAGCAAAAATCGAGCGAGGTGAAGGAATGCTCGGCCTTGGCGCCTGCCGGCTGCTCGGAGAGGCTTCTCTCGCGCAACCTCGTCTGTCCGAACGAGAAGGCTAAGGATAGAAGTCGCATCGCGGCGCGTCGGGTCGGGTCGCGTCGCGAACCAACCAGCCTTCTTCTTATTCTTCTCCTCTTTCCTCCTCTTCCTCCTCTTCCTCCTCCTCGCGTGGGAGTACTCACTGGGACCAGCCGGTCGTGACAATGAAATTCGCGGCCGATGAAAGAGGGCCGCGAGATTACACGGTAGAGAACCGTTCGAATCCTCTTTCCGAACCTATCGCTGCCAAGCTAAATAGCGTAAACGAGTCGGTACCGACGCTTCCACGTTTTCCACGGGACTGTCGTCTCTCGCATGGACGAAACCACCCGACGAACGCGATTCGCGCCGATCGACTCCGATTTGCTGCTACTCGACGGAACACACACACACACGGTCGACGCAGAAGCCGTTTTCGGGGAAAAGTGGCCGAGAGGTGTACGCGGGCTACCAGGCGTTATCGCGACCAAATTGCCAACAGATGCGTCGGTTGCGGTAACGAAAATTATTTATAGAACTCGCGTGTTTTCGTGGTAACGCGCGCGATAAGTCGTCCGATCGGGTATTCGATTAGAAATCCGATCTTATCGATTTTCCAAGCGCGGACTACGCGATGAAACAAGGTTGGCACACACCGGCCATTTACGCGTCTTTCTATTTATACGTTCGACGAGTTTATCGGCAGGGATAATTCTGCGAGTTCTACACACCCCACCCGTGTTATTCTTAACGTCCATTAGTCGCGCTGCCAGCGATAATCGTCGAATTTGATTTGATATTTCATCGCGACGATAAGCATCCGACGTTTATTACATTTTACCGCCAATTCTGCTGAAATTTATTCCGTCGACTTTAATAACGCCAGAGCGTAGTCGTAGGATGAATTTAAATCGAACGCAGCTACGTGTACCGGCGGAGGAGCCGCGAAGCCAGGCTCGAAAAGGGTTTCGAAAATCGGTCGCGTTCTCCGAGGATTTCGCAAGTAACCGTGTAAAAAGAATTTAGCGCCACGCGCACTTGGTCGTGTACGCTTTACCGTTGCTTACCGCGAATCCGCGACCAAACGACGGTTTCTATCGCTTTTTCTTCCCGCCACGCATCGGCGAGTCTCTCCTCTTACGAATCGAAAACGGTATCGTTCACCGCAATCGTGTTTCCAACGCTTTCCTCTCCTCGGAAATCGTTGAAATCGTGGCTGATCTCTCTCTCTCTCTCTTTCTCTCTCTTGGGTTTCACGGTGACGGACGATCGGAGAGAAAAACGGGATTCGTACGAAACCCGGTGGAAAAACGATCCGCGGCGAGAGTACGAGAGACCACGGTTCGAGATTTCGAGCTGTCGCGCGACTCACGAGCCTCGACGATCGATTTCGGAGAGGAGCTTTCGAGCGTAACCCGCGCGATCGTTACGAAATTTTCTTCCAATTACGAAATCGCCGGCTCGATGGCGTTCGAGGCAGCGGAAAGATTCGACATCGTCGGAATCGATGTTTTCTCGTTCTTTCTTCTCCTCCTTTCTCGTTCGGCTTTGTTCGCTGGTGCACGACCGGAGCAGCGGGTTCTAAGTCGGCCGCCACAAAGGAAAACTCGACAACGAAAGAGAACACGGACGGATATTACGAACGCCGGCCGGATTCGAAGATTCGCGACGTCGGTACGTTATTACGCGCGTCGTCAAGGCGAAAGAGGACGCCTCGCGTCGTTTCCGCGTACGATAATCGAGAATACGGAAAACTGCGTGGCGGTTGAAAACCGGAGATACGGGATAAATGGTGGAAAACGAGATTAACGGCGAGTCGAATTTTTTATTTTCCCCAACTTCGTTTCCGTAGAGAGAGAGAGAGAGAGAGAAAGAGAAAGAGAGCGCAGGAGTGCGACGACGGGGGCTGCTGTTCCAGCGAGCAGGTTAGTCGCCGTGAAGGGAAAAAACGACGAATTTTCCGGGCACAAATTTGCATTCGCGATAAAACGAGTTCCAACTTCCGACGATGGTCGATTATCCGGAATCGCGTTACATCGATTAATATGGTCGAGTCAGATTTGCCAAGACCGATGCGAAATTAGCCGCGATGGGCTGGATATATCGCGATACCCTCCTGGACTCGCTTCATCGGAGAAAACTACCTTTCGGATACAAGACTCGGTTTTAATCCTTTTTAAACGCGCCATTACGATCCGTTCTTATCGCGATATCGCGTTATTAATTCGCTGGCCCGGTCTTCGTTAACCAGCCAGCCGAGAAGGCTTTATCGAGCGGAGAACTTTGCATAGTCCCGTCGAGTGTTCGTTTTTCCATGAAATTCCATTATGGAAAAACCAATTAAACGACAGGAAGCCGAGGTTGCATTTTTGAAAGATCGGTCAGTGCCGCGTAAATCGAACGCCTCGAGCACGCGTTTTCTCCCTTCCGGAGAAAGCATTTCCGCCAACCGCCTCTCTAGCCCGCGATGCGTCGCATCTTGCATATGCACCCCCGATTTCGATGCTCGATTGCAGGTGGTAGCGGTGTAGTAAATGCATCGTGACACAGTTAAAAGAGAGAGAGAGAGAGAGAGAGAGAGAGAGAAAGAGGAAAAGAGGGAAGAGAGGGAAAGAAAAGAAAGGAAATTCTAAAAAGCATTACTTTGAGCTTTCGAGGGACGTTCATCGAAATCCATCAGGCACGCGATTTTTATCGCGTGAGTACCGGAGCTTGCATCGACGCGAGTCGAAAACGCAGCTCGCTCGCTCGCCTTTTTTCGATGGCTTTCAAGTATCAAACGCCAACGCTTTCCGAGACCGTGATTCGAAACGAGATGAAAGAAACAGGGAAGAAAAGAAAATACCGGCGCACCCGTGGCGTCAATCGCGACTACGTTGTTACCTACAGATGCTATGGGCACACACGTACACGCGTCCTTCGTAAAGAACAGATCTCGAATCGTCCGAACGATCTCTCTCTCACTCTCTCTCTCTCTCTGGGTCAAACTCGAGGATCAATCGGGTGCGCGAGGGCGTCTGTATAAAAGACACTATTTCTATCGTTTCCAATTTTGCCTCATTTTCCTCGATAAACCGTTTGTTTCGACGTGCAGCGATTCTCAGGGACAAAAAAGAGCGGTGCAAACACGGTAACTCGCCTCTTACCGTGTAATCGTTCGAGACCGACATAGCGTAACGGCGTACGAAGGTGAAACGAATCCGGTAAGTCGATTCTCGAAAAGCGTTCCGATCGAGTCGCGTTACCGAGAGTTGCGTTACGCTAGTCATCGTCGTCGTACCGATTTGAATCCGTACATCCGATCCGACCGAACGCGATATCCAAGGTCACGTTCGATTTTTTCCTGCAGACGAATCGCGTTGCCGCGAAAACGAAAATCCACTCGCGATCGGTTCGCGAAACAGAGCGAAATCGCGAAAGGCGATGGCCGATTTCGTTAAAGGCGAATCCCGACGCGCTGGCAACGAAGATCGCGAAGCGACTCGGACTCGGATGCCAAAAAATAAGGCCGCGACAAAATCGTTAATGGACCACCCGAAGCTACGAAATTATTACGGTTCCGTGGTGCACCGCGTGTTAATTTAGGCCGCGAAATTAGCGTTCGTCCAAGGCTGCTTTATTTCTGACTCGAAGTTTGGCGCGAAAACAACTTCTCGCGTGTAGGCCGTTTATCGCGTGCGACCACGATTTTTCTCCACGACCCCTCTCTCGCGCCAATTCCTACGACGTATCCATCTTTTATATAGAAACAAATAGTTTTTCCGGACGGACGATGGGAAGAAACGGAAATTCCCACGCCGCCGCTGTAACGAATAAATCTTGCCCACCGCGGGAGGCTGCGGTGCTCGATTCCGTTCGGTCCGGTATCCATTATCGAGCGTTAAACTCGAATCGAAAGATCGAACACGGCGTTTTGTTCGGCAGAGAGAAAGATCAGTCGGACCACGTCTCGGTCGAACGAGCCCCAACGGCGACGATCGCGAGAGAGTTCGCTCGCGGTGTTCCCGTCTAGCGTAATTTGCTTTCGAGATCATCTTTCATCTTTATCTCGAACGCGAGCGTGCGCGCGTGTATCTAACCTGCTGTCCGAATCTAATTTCCGCGCCAACTTTGACGGACAAACGAAACACCTAGCGAAGGTGTACACACCAGCCGTTATTCGCTATTTCGACGTCGGATAACGGATACCGTGACGTGGAAAAATTTGCTCTCGTCCGATCTGAAACGTACACGCGATTCGATTATTCCGTTCTTCGAACAGACCCGTTTAACTTTATTACGATGTACGTGTGTACGCGCGAGTGTGGGTTGAGCGAAAGTGGACATTTCGCGAAAAGTCGATGGTAAGCGAGCCGTAGACGAGAGCGAAGGAGAACGAGAGAGCCGATCTACGAGGCGTGGCATGCGCTATTTAGATCGTAACTTTGGACTCTAAATCGTACCCCGCTTTGTTTCCTTCTTTCTCTTCGCTATCTAGTCGCTATCTAGTCGCTATCTAGACGCGTCCGAAATATCCGCCGTGATTTAGCTTCCACGTTGAATTGCCAAAAATCTCCGTAGATCGACCACGCGGTGGGGTGGAAATTTATTCTCCGAATAATAAAGCTATCCGCGATTAGCGCCCACGCGTGGATCCGTATATCTGACATTTCTCTACGACGCCTACGACGAACGAACGAGGTGAAATTTTGTACGACATTTCCGCCCCCACTGGATAAACCGCGCGTTTGATCGGAGTCCGTTGGAAAATTAACGAGATTTTTCCACGGGCGCGAGACACGCGCGATCTCCTGGAGCTTTCGTCGTAAAATAGCTTTATCGCGCGGAGGAGACGGAAGCGCGGGCTCTGATCGAATGGCTGCCGATCTCGAGATGGACGAAATTTCTCCGACCCACTCGAGACCACGTTGATTTATTCCTTTTCGATTGGCCGAATCTTGGACGCACCACCCGGTATATATCGCGAAGGGAAGTTCCCTTAGTCGACTGGAGCTCGCTCCTGCGGAGGTTGTAGATCAGAAGAGAATTACGAACGGAGCGAAAGAGAGGAGAGAGGGGCGAGAGACGAGGAAGAAGAGAGAAGGTGGAAGAGGAACGGGGTGGTGGAAGAACGAAGCCAAAGGAGAGGAGAGAGAAGCCTGATAGCGGCACCACGTGCATCGACCGAGGTCTTTGTCACTGGATACCACACACACCACCGGTGGTCGATTTCTCTCTCTTTGCTAGGCTACTTTTTGCACGCGAGGTCCCGGTTCGACGGCCAACCAGCTCTATCTCGCGTATCGAACGATGCACCGATCGAGATATCGAATGCGGAAAACCGAGAAAAATCCGACGGCAAGACCGGTCTCGCCAACGCCGCCAAGGATCGCCATCGTCGTCGACGTCGCGGGGTTGTTATCTTTCTTCGCGAAAATCCGCTCGCGTTTAATCGGTACAATCGGTGGAGCGCGATCGCGATCCTCGCGTCGAAGGCTCGCGATGTCTCTAGAGAACGAGAAGCTAGGAAGAATTTGCCGATATTTATCGGGACGGAGCGGGTAGAGAAGCGAACAGCGGTGACATCGAAAGCACCTCGAGCGCGATTCTCCAGCGAGGCAAATAATCGAGCAGTCGCGGCGATGACCAGACCAGCTTTAAAGCATCCGACGGTGTCGTTGACGGACATTTATCGACGCAACATTCGCGGATCGTTATCCACTGCGCGCAATGACGGATATCCACTGGTCTCCACTGGTCGAAGAAAACACGTGACTCTCGATCCCTTTTATTCCTCCTCTCCGTTTCGCCAGCAGCAGCTTCCACACAGCTGGCTACGGCCACGCCGCGTCGTGCAGCACTCGGACGACTCTCTCTTTCTCCGTTCTAGCAAAACCAATTCGAGCTGCTGCAGCCGCTGCTGCTGCTGCTGCTCCTCGTCGTCGGTAACCGGCCGACCTATCGTCCAAACTAATTACGAGCCGCGCTTTCCATCGAGAAACAAACGTTCGCTCGCTGCTCTCGGCTGCGTTTATCACGGGCCTTGTGCCAAAGAATCGTGTCCGGGAATTGTGTCCGGAAAGAAACGAAAGTGAAAAATCGTGCGTCCACTATTCCCGAATAACCTTCCATTCGTTTCTCCCTCCCTCTCTTTCGCGACTTTTTTGCATACTTTGCCAAGAATCCGCTAAAACCGATCGACTTTGCATCGAGCCTACGTGTACGTGTACTAATTAAAATCGAGGCCCGTAACGACGCTTCGATTTCTTTTCGACTATGACAACGAATCGATCGTTGCGTAAGAATTTATCGGTTTATCGTTTATCATAAGCGATGATGCGTATTTCGCTATTACGGACACGACTGGGTACGACGCGTTAATTAATTAAGCGATATTAACGGTTTAAATTCCGTCGGAAAAACGTGGACGTTACGGTGCTTCGTGATTTATCGAATCAACGACAGGGAATATACTCGACGAACGAGACACCGCTTCATCGTTGCACGATTTTCGCGAGGAAGCCTTACCCGGGCACGAGCCTTGCGTCACGCGGATAATTCGACTACGCGCGTTTACCTTTTACCCTTAACCTTTTCGTTGCCAGCAGAAATAACGCCGTCTTTTATACCATTTAACGCGATATTGTTCCCGTCTTCGTAACGACCATGGAAATTCCGATAATTAATATTCATGCGTGCCGCCACGCATCCGATACACGCGCAGATATGCTTTTTTCGTGCTACAACTGATTATGACTCATTGAAACAATAGGAGAAAACAGCGAGGCTTACGTTTCAATTAAAACTTTAGCCGTGTACGTCAGCATCCGTGTTCGGTTTCCTCCTGCCGTAAACTAAAAAGTTTCGTTTTCCGCGCGCAGTTCCAAACGCTCGGGCTCGAAACTATCGCCGAACGGAAATCTTCTACGAAACCAATTATTTCGCCCCGAAAGAGGAGGAACGAACGGATGGGCGAAAATTATTTTCCAGTCTCGGCGTTTCCGAACAAAACCGTCGCGTCCTTACTCGCTCGACTCGCGACGAAGAAAGGAACGTCGAGTCGAAAAGACGAGCGGACAAAGCCGAATTGTTTTACGTAGTTGCCACAAAGAGCCGTACAAACAGGGCGACACGGTTCGCTCTTTAAGCAGGCATGGATATACAATATCCGAAACGAAGGAACGTGCAACGAATCGGGTACATCTGTCCTGCAACTTTTTCTTTCCCCTCGCCTCGCCACGCTCGCGCCAATCCACTCTGCGAATTCGTTTGTCGCTCTCTTTCCACCATCTCGCCTTCGTTTATCCCTTCGTCTAATTCCAGCCGCGATCCTTTCCGATTCTCGCGATCGCGAAATTTGAAAGATGGACACGACGGAGCGGGAGGCAACGCGCTTCTGTCTCGAGCACCGTCGCCGCGTCCATGTCGGACGAGTTTCTGGAATTTCGAGAAGACTCGCAGAGAGGTAGCCTCGAGGCGACTGAAAGCCGAGAAACGAGAGCAAATTCGTGTTTATACCTGTGTATCGCGTTTAAACGTACTCGTTCACCGATAGTCCTTTTCTACGGAGGTTTAATCGTGGAACATAGCTTACGGCGGGTATTCGAAAATTATTCTCGCTTCTGCGATAAAAGTGGCGAAAACGGTATACCACGCGATACGCGCAGATTCGATCGTACTCGCGCTACGAATTACCGATAAATATTTTTACGATTCGCGTCTATCGAGGAGATTCGTGGCCGCGAGAGATGCAAAACGATCGCGATCGGGCTGCGTGTGGTCGCATTCGCGATGAATTACGCGGAACGCGACGAGACGTTGATCGGCAATTTATCGGTCTCGGTTGGCGAAAATGGAAATTCGTTTAAGAGATGAAAAATTCGCGTTCGCGGAAGGATACCTAACCTCGCCGGTCGCGGTTAATAGCGCGACGGTCGGTTGCTCGTTCATCGTCATGACGACCGGGGTTACGGAAAATCGGAATCGCGACCATCTAACCTAACTGCAAGCATAACGGCCCTCGTGTCACGCCACTTCCTCCACCCTTTCCCTGCTTTCTGTTTTCTTCCCCTTCGCCCCTTGTGAACCGCGTCGAATCGGCGCGTTGCGTTGCTACGACGACCAAGAAACCTCTCTCGATTAAACGAAACGCGCGATTCGCGAAATTCCTATCGCGAATCAATGGCTCTCTCATCGGAACGTTCGTCGCTTCTTTTTCTCCCCCTCTCTCTCTCTCTCTCTCTCTCTTTCTCTTTCTCTTCCTCTGCCTCGGTCTCCGTCTCCGATCGTTCGTCGAGCGAAAAGACAGCATGGCGGAACGATGTCTGGTGTGGTTATTCGTCACGTGAACTTTTCTGTCAACTTTCGAATCGGTCTACTCGTAGCCATTCTCGTTTGCACACGATTGATTTCTTGATGCGTATTTCGCTATTACGGACACGACTGGGTACGACGCGTTAATTAATTAAGCGATATTAACGGTTTAAATTCCGTCGGAAAAACGTGGACGTTACGGTGCTTCGTGATTTATCGAATCAACGACAGGGAATATACTCGACGAACGAGACACCGCTTCATCGTTGCACGATTTTCGCGAGGAAGCCTTACCCGGGCACGAGCCTTGCGTCACGCGGATAATTCGACTACGCGCGTTTACCTTTTACCCTTAACCTTTTCGTTGCCAGCAGAAATAACGCCGTCTTTTATACCATTTAACGCGATATTGTTCCCGTCTTCGTAACGACCATGGAAATTCCGATAATTAATATTCATGCGTGCCGCCACGCATCCGATACACGCGCAGATATGCTTTTTTCGTGCTACAACTGATTATGACTCATTGAAACAATAGGAGAAAACAGCGAGGCTTACGTTTCAATTAAAACTTTAGCCGTGTACGTCAGCATCCGTGTTCGGTTTCCTCCTGCCGTAAACTAAAAAGTTTCGTTTTCCGCGCGCAGTTCCAAACGCTCGGGCTCGAAACTATCGCCGAACGGAAATCTTCTACGAAACCAATTATTTCGCCCCGAAAGAGGAGGAACGAACGGATGGGCGAAAATTATTTTCCAGTCTCGGCGTTTCCGAACAAAACCGTCGCGTCCTTACTCGCTCGACTCGCGACGAAGAAAGGAACGTCGAGTCGAAAAGACGAGCGGACAAAGCCGAATTGTTTTACGTAGTTGCCACAAAGAGCCGTACAAACAGGGCGACACGGTTCGCTCTTTAAGCAGGCATGGATATACAATATCCGAAACGAAGGAACGTGCAACGAATCGGGTACATCTGTCCTGCAACTTTTTCTTTCCCCTCGCCTCGCCACGCTCGCGCCAATCCACTCTGCGAATTCGTTTGTCGCTCTCTTTCCACCATCTCGCCTTCGTTTATCCCTTCGTCTAATTCCAGCCGCGATCCTTTCCGATTCTCGCGATCGCGAAATTTGAAAGATGGACACGACGGAGCGGGAGGCAACGCGCTTCTGTCTCGAGCACCGTCGCCGCGTCCATGTCGGACGAGTTTCTGGAATTTCGAGAAGACTCGCAGAGAGGTAGCCTCGAGGCGACTGAAAGCCGAGAAACGAGAGCAAATTCGTGTTTATACCTGTGTATCGCGTTTAAACGTACTCGTTCACCGATAGTCCTTTTCTACGGAGGTTTAATCGTGGAACATAGCTTACGGCGGGTATTCGAAAATTATTCTCGCTTCTGCGATAAAAGTGGCGAAAACGGTATACCACGCGATACGCGCAGATTCGATCGTACTCGCGCTACGAATTACCGATAAATATTTTTACGATTCGCGTCTATCGAGGAGATTCGTGGCCGCGAGAGATGCAAAACGATCGCGATCGGGCTGCGTGTGGTCGCATTCGCGATGAATTACGCGGAACGCGACGAGACGTTGATCGGCAATTTATCGGTCTCGGTTGGCGAAAATGGAAATTCGTTTAAGAGATGAAAAATTCGCGTTCGCGGAAGGATACCTAACCTCGCCGGTCGCGGTTAATAGCGCGACGGTCGGTTGCTCGTTCATCGTCATGACGACCGGGGTTACGGAAAATCGGAATCGCGACCATCTAACCTAACTGCAAGCATAACGGCCCTCGTGTCACGCCACTTCCTCCACCCTTTCCCTGCTTTCTGTTTTCTTCCCCTTCGCCCCTTGTGAACCGCGTCGAATCGGCGCGTTGCGTTGCTACGACGACCAAGAAACCTCTCTCGATTAAACGAAACGCGCGATTCGCGAAATTCCTATCGCGAATCAATGGCTCTCTCATCGGAACGTTCGTCGCTTCTTTTTCTCCCCCCCTCTCTCTCTCTCTCTCTCTTTCGAAATTCCTATCGCGAATCAATGGCTCTCTCATCGGAACGTTCGTCGCTTCTTTTTCTCCCCCTCTCTCTCTCTCTCTCTCTCTCTTTCTCTTTCTCTTCCTCTGCCTCGGTCTCCGTCTCCGATCGTTCGTCGAGCGAAAAGACAGCATGGCGGAACGATGTCTGGTGTGGTTATTCGTCACGTGAACTTTTCTGTCAACTTTCGAATCGGTCTACTCGTAGCCATTCTCGTTTGCACACGATTGATTTCTCTGAAACCAGCCAGCAAGGGCTCCGGCACGATCCTCGTAGGTATACACACGCGCGCGTATCTACACGTTTGCACGCAGTACACACATCGAAGCTGCAGGAGCGAGCGAGCCAACGAACGTGCGAAAGAAAGGGAGCGACAGAGAAAGAGAGAGAGAGCGAGACGGAGCGGCTCGGGAGGGCAAAAGTGCGACGGAGAAAGGGAGAAAGAGCAAAGGGGGAAAGGACAAAGCGTCGACGCGCTCGAAGTTCGGGCGTACCTCCTCCTCCTATCCCGTAGAACGTGCATACATCCTTCTTTCTCTGTCTGTCCTCGGTCCCCGACGTTTTCCGTCCCTCGCGCACGCATTCGCCGGTCCTATCTCTTTCTCTCGTTGCAGAATACGCGCAACATCGAGCGCACACGCGCAAACAGCCACATACACACACGCGCGCGCGCGCGCGCATCGCGATGCCAGTTGCACGCGTTTTTTTCCTCTGGCCGGTTTTCTACGCGAAATAAAGCATGGGTACAAGATCAAATACGCAGGCAGCGTGTATGTACGCGAAGCTCATTATCAAGCGATTCGAAGCGAGCATGACAGTCGAGCACGACGAAAACAAACAGTCCAGGATGAAAGGGTTAACGCGAGGACAGGAGAGAGAACACGAACATGAACACGAACACGAACGGCGAAGCGTGCGAGATGCAGAACGAACCGCATATTCGCTGCTGCTGCTGCTGATGCTGCTAGAGAAAAAGCCAGTCTCTCTCGTATACGGCGAACGACACACGCAAAAAGCGAACAGGGAATCGCGCTGTCGAACGACTTGAACCGCGAGGTAAAATAAAAAAAGAAAAGGACTTGGTCACTTTTGCTTACCCTACTGCCGGAAAAGTCGTAGGGGAACATTCTTGAACGTGGTCGCTTCCAGGATCCTCGACGTTCGGTTCACGACCAGTCTTTCTCTCTTTATCTCTCTTTCTCCCTTTCTATCTCTATCTCTCCCTCTCCCGCTCTCTCTCTCTCTCTCTCTCTCTATCTCGCCACGGTTCCTTTTCTTCCACTACCGTGTGTTCCCTCTTCGCAGCACTCTCTACGTTTCGACGTCACAGGTTAAACGAACCACGCACAACCACTCGATACGACGTATAGGCACACAAGTTCAAGGTCGTGACGACACGAATATAACCAAACAGGCCACAACGATGATGACGATGACGAGGACGACGCGCGACCGTAACTAGTCGTTCCTTGGTACCGCCAAAACAACAACGACCGGCTACCGATGTTCGCGAAACGACACCGCACCAACCAACCGCCGAGCGTTCCAGACAAAGGGTCTCTGTCTGTTATGCCGGTATTCGTGCAACGAATTTTGCCTCCGCATACGGAGGAACGTTGGAGAGGAACGCCGTGATGACAGCAACGACGACGACGACGACGACGACGACGATAATAACAATAACAAGAACGACGACGACGACGACGACGACGACGACGACGACGACGACGACGACGACGACGACGACAAAGACGACGAGTCGAGGACCGGCTTTCGACGCGGTAACAGCACCCACGATTGATAGGACGCGAGTCACCGCGAGAGACCGGAAAACACGAGAAACGCACGCCGGCCACTCTGTCTCCCTCTCTCGCTCGCACTCTTTCTTTCTCTCTCTCTCTCTCTCTCCCCGTCTCTCCCCCTTTCTTCTTTCCTCGACAGTTTTGTAGGTTAGTCCAAACGACCGGCTAGACGATAACGGCGTCGCTGCGCGTCTCTCCAGTCCTCGCACTTCACAGTGTGGCAGCTGTGCGCTCGCCTCTTCGACCTGTCGGTGGGGGAAAGCGTGGAAGGTAGAGGGGATAGGCGAAGGGATCTCTAGCATGGAGAACCGACCGCACGGACCGACGACGAGCACCCACGGGGGAAGGGGGGATTGGCCGAACCAAGGGATACACTGCGAAGTAGGGGTAGGTTAGGTTAGGACACCTGGAGGGAGAAGCGAGCGCACCCCTATGCGAACGCGGCCGTGGCGCGTACTACGAAACAGGCGCACGCACACGGAGAATGTACGCCGGTTCGCAATTCCTCTCTGCCCTTCGCTAAAAGACTCCGCGCGCGCCTCGTGCTGTTCGACGCGGCCGAGAGTCCAGTCTTTCCAGTGGTGCTCACCGAATGCTTCTCGCGCCACTCTACCTTACCCAACCGTTCGCTTTTACGATTCTCTCCACGCAACCATCTCGCTTTACCAACACGCGAGTCGCTACGCGATATTCCGATCCATCCATTCCCGATTTTCCAAACGAATTTCGTTTATTCCCGTCTCGCTCGCGTTTCCATCTGCGTCTAACAACGTATCGATCGACGATTCGAACGCGAGAAAACGGATAAACGATCGATTTTAGGCACGCCTGCTGTCACGCTGTGCGCGCGTACCGTAGCGCGATCGTATCGTCGTCGTGTCGCCGGATGTTAAAATTTCAACAGGTTTTAAACGGACGCGAACGATCCGAAAAAGGGTTCGTACTCGAGGCGTCGATAGTTGGAAAACTTTGAAAAACCGTATAAACTCCGTTCGTTTCGATGGAACAGCGAATGACCGAGATTAGTTGCGTCTATGGTACACGTGTACCTAGACAGAGAGAGAAAGAGAGAGAGAGAGAGAGAGAGAGAGAACCGTGTGTTTCTCTTGCTTTCGAGCCCTTATACGAGGACCACTTCATCTACCGAGGGCCCTCGTCGTGTTCGTGCAACGAATTACATTGCCGGAGACGGAAAGGATTAAGGATACTAATTGATGACACGCTTCGCCTCTCGACGCTCGTTCGGTATGTTCCACGCGTTTCCTTTCTCCTAGGAAAATCGCCTCTCGTTGATCGCGCTATCAGTGGCATATTCGTCGACGCTTCGAGACCCTTCGATCGAGCGAATCGACCAGAAACGGACTGTTACGCGGTTTCGTCGTCGATCGAGACACGCGAGCTGACTAACTTTATGGAAAATCATCATCGTCGTCGTTGTGTCGTGGTCGTCGTCGCTGATGCGTGCCGAAATACGGTCTAATTTACTTCGCAAACGATGAAAACGCACGAGTTTCGTACAGTTCGAAACGGGTACACGAGTTTGCACGTATCTCGGGGAAAATTGGCGCGCAAGTTTGTAAACCGCGCCGAGCTCGTATCCGGATAAAATTTCCAATGCTTCGTCGACTCGTCGGCACCGTCTTACGCGGACACGCGTTCGCACGCTTATTTTCTCGCAAAGACGCGACACAATGCGCTTTTCCGGAAGCATTGTTCGCGTGTTTCCACGAGCGCGAAACGACGGAGAACGAGGTAAGGTCTTTGGGCGTTTTCCGGACACGTGCGCGCCTGCGACACAAAGAGAGACGCGTGGGTTCGATGGGGAAATCGGCTCGAGTCGGGCAACATCGCGAGCTAACGCCATAGCTTATGCAACCGAATAATGCACATGGCTCACGGGTGTAAGTGAAACCAGGGAGAGAGACGACGAGCGCCGTGGCGCGGCCGATGAAACATCCGAGCGAAGAACCGTGCAAACCAGTCGCGTACGCGTCTTTAGAACTGTTCGACTACCTCGCCTTTCCTTCGCGTAGTACCGTTACTACCTTTTCCCGAGGTTCTTGGGACCGACGTCGGCACAGAGTCTCGAACAAAACGAAACGGCATTTATTCGTATAGTGCCTAGAGTACGCGGACTACCAAACTTGTCACGGTAATTACGGTTGCATTTTTCCCAGGCCTTCAACCTAATCCCCTGTATCGCACACTCGGCCTCGGTCGCCGTTTACTTTGCTCCGACGAGAATTGCACACGGTGGGGAATGTCAGGAGGGCAGGTCAGGATCGAGACTAGCTGGCCAGCCTCCAAATCGCTGGCCAGATTCTGGACGCGCGTGCCGCGACCCAAGGTAAACGCGCGGCGTTATTTGCCGGGTGTGTAGGTACGTTGCAACGAGACACGCGGAGGACAAAAAGACGACGGAATCTAATCGCGAGGCGTAAACGCACGGGCGCGCGCGCGATGATTCACGCGGGGTCTCTGCTGTAACGCGCTGCAAACCGCAGCGAACCGCCGCAAGGTGCGGCGACGCTGTGTCTCTTTCCGGTAGCGGCGTTCGCGATCCTCCTGATATCCTTTATTTAAAAGCCACGTATATATCTGGGTTATTTCGAAAGTTGCCGAACGAAGATCGAACAGGCAGGCGTATTGTTCGCATTGTCGGTATTTTTCAATCGATTCGGCCGTATCGCGAATAGTCGACGTTGCCTGGATATTACGAGTATCGATATGATTTCGAATAACGCGGATACGAGTTCTAACCGAGCAATATCTAAATGGCGCAAGTACGTAGCATCGCGACTTTAATCTCGCGAAGTAGATACCATTTCCGTACAAACGGCGAAACTCGCTTACCACCGGACGTATAATTACTCGAAGAACCGTTTTGTCCACGATGTTTTATGCAGCGCGACACTTCCAACAGCCTCCCGGAACGCTGCTTCTCTAGCTTCTAGCCGACGATATTAGCGACGATTAATGCACGTCGAGAAAGATCTAAGCGGTTCTAGAGACATCGTCGCGGGGAAAGTGGATCGCGGAAAAATTGAAAAATCGTGCGCGCGTAAACGCGACGCACGACGTACCAACGATTTCTGGCTGGTTCGGCGGGGACAAAACGCAGGAAGTACTCTCGGACTTCCTCGGCCGGGTAATACGAAGCTTCTGGCACCGGGGGGAAAGAAGACGGCCGTGGGGTGAGCGACGCACAGTCGTGGTGCTTCCAGCGTCGCCGGTTGAAACCTATCCTCCCGCTTCGGTTCCTTTCCGTCACTTCGACCGAGACATCGCGGACGCGCGATTTTATTACGTAAATTGAATTTGCACGCTGCGACTTGTACGTCGGTTCACTGCCACCACCCTCCTTCGGGAGATAACGTCGCGGATCGAGCTAACGAAGTATGCCGTAATTGATTCTATCCAACGGATACCCCGAGGACGTTAAAAGCCGCCAACAATTCTCCTCGGGAATGTTCCGATTTTGACGAGTACTCGATAAGGAATTCGATCGATTGCTTGCTGGACGAGTCGAGAAGAATTAATTACGACGGATACGACGCTTCCTCGCGGCCACGATTTAAGGGATAAGCGTGGCGCGTACCGGTCCCACCGAATTGTCCGATTTATCGTCGACCATGCAAGCGTTGGACGTTTTCAAAATTGTCGGAAAAATTAGCGCGATCGCGATATCACGCGGCGCGTATCCCCATCGAATCGAGCCTAATCGAACGCCGCGACGAATGAATTATTCAGTCTTGCTAATTAACACCGACGATATTTCCTGCGACATTAATCGACGGTCGCGTACTTGCCGCAGCACGTGCCAAGCAAACCGTGAATATTATAATTTGAAATCGTCGAGATCACGACGCGATGTTCACCGCGCTTCGGCCAATTAACGCGATCTTTTTTTTTACTTTTTCGCGTTGCACTCGCGTCGCGCGAAAAACCAGTCTTATTTAAAAGCGTAATTTTATCCTTGAAATTTGATTTCGAAAAAGATCCCGAATAGCGTACGACTCGTGCGAGCGATCGCTGTTCCGGCCATCTTTCTCTGCGCCGTATCGGTACGCTTGGATAGATTTTAACAAGTTTGTACGAGACGTTTAAACGACCGACCGTTTCGGTAGGAAATACACGGGTAAACCTGGCCGAAGAGGAGAAAAGTTGCTGGCACGAATGTTGCAGGCCGTTTCTTCGGCCGAATGGGTAGGAACGATTAACCGAGAGGCTTTGCTCGAATTCTAAGCGAGCTCGGACACGACCCGATTAAATATCGCGGAAATTGAATCTATAAATTTCTCGTTGCCATAAATTTCGCGACTTACTGCGCGTAAACTGCCCACCTCCAACGTCGTTTCCACCTCGTCTCCGGTGAAGCCGAAACACACCGAGCGAGAGAAAAGTAGGGAAGAAATCTGGCCGAAAAGGAAATAAGGCCGCGGCGGAATATGGCCGAGTCGAAAGGAATACTTTGCTTTCTATCGCGAAAATCGAAAAGCCTAGCTATTTTATAGTAGCGCGACTCGCGTGGCTCGAGAGACGTCGGGGATGAGGGATTCTAAGAGTACTTCGCTAACCCGATTTCCTCGCTAAGAAAACCAGCCGCGATACGCCCCAGGCACGTTATTCATCCGAGAAACACGATGCAGGATTACATTGTTCTACGTAAACCCCGAGACTACACAGGGTCCCATAAAAGAAAAATATCGCGTTTCGTCTCGGTACAAGTTTCAAGCGACGTTTCCTCCCGACGAACCCTAGTATTTTCGCTGCTACGCGATGCCACGAAAGGGAAAAACTCCGAGACGATTATAATTTCCAACGGACCATCCGAATCCGAAAATTGACCATCTTCGCATGATCGGGGTAACTTTATGCTCGGATCGTCTCTCGTCTAAAACAGCCATTCCTAGATTTCTGGCATATGCCCGTTCGAATCCTTAGAATTCTAGTACAACCTAGCACGATGAAATTGGGGCTCGGTACTCCGCGGTACCTTTGCACTCCAGTCGACTCTTCTTTAACGAGGTACCCAAGTGCGTACGGTACTATCTCGTTTCCTTGATGCTGAGAGCCGAACTTTGATACGCGTATGGGCAGACGCGAGATATCGCGATACGTTTTGCATCAAAGTTCACGTAACCGCGGAGCATTTGGACGAACGAATCGATCAAAAACTCCGAGAGAAATCAGTGAAAAGCTCGCGAGATATATCTCCGCTTGGACGCGATGATATCGCGGGACGTTGCGATTATGGATATCGCTTCGGCGTAGAATTTCGCTGTATCGCGGCGAGTATCGCACCGGGACGGATTCTCTTAATTTTGAAAAGTTCAATTTTCCGCGAACTTGGGATCTAGCGGTTTATTCCGGAAATCGGCTGCAATAACGATAACAATCGCGGCAACTTTCCGCGATTACATTTCGGGTAACAACTTGATCCCGTGCAGCACGGCGCACCGTTATCGTTTACCGGTGTGTAAAGAGGCTTAGAGCTAAAAGAGTAAAAGAGAAGGCGGCAAGGAAAAGGAGAAAATAAGGAAAAGCGGTGTCTATGATGTACGTTTTCTTCTCTCGGTATTCGAGGACGCAGCATCGAATCGTGTCGGGAGTTGTTCGACGGAACGAGTCGTTGCTCGGACTCGGTTTTAAGACCGGCGATCGGGCGTAATTGCAGCAAGAACTGGGAAATCTTATCGGTCGTCTGGTATTTTGTCCCGCGGTGACTCAAGCGGACATTGTTCTCGGCTGGGAAACGAGATTAAGCTAGCATTTAGACGAAATAAGGGAAAAGAAGCTCGCTCGGGTTTCGTTCTAAATTGCCATTGCATAATGACGTTTAAAACGAAGAACAATTAGGGAAACAAAGCCGGACGGGGCCGGTGAATTATCGCGGAAAAGCGAAACGGCTACGATGGACGATGCCGTTTCGGGACAAGCGAATTTCTTTCGAAACGAGGACTCGTGGACCGAGGAGCAGACGCGCGAAGGGACGACGGACGAGGCGTGGATAAAAGCGGGAGAGAAATTAATCTCGATTTGAAGAAAGATTAAGTATGCGTTCGACGGGGGATGAAGGAAGCGGATGGAGCGAAGGGTAGGGCTGTAAGTAGTAAAGTACGGCTTGTGTCTGGCGCGCCGTGCCAGCCGGTGCACATCGTGACGAGAATGCGTGCGCCAGAACGATTTCTATCCCCGCCGCCATTTCGCGATTTACTGTTTACCATTCGTCGTTTGCATCCACCACGCCCTACCACCTTCTTCTACCGTGGTCCGTCTTGGTTCGCCGACCGAGTGGAGAAGAAAGTTCGAGTGCAAGTCGACGCGAATTCGCCGGGAAAATTGATCGAGACACTCTCGTCGTAGGTAACTTGTCCCGGTGTATTAATATCCAGAGCTTGTAAACTCCGCGTAGACTATTATAGACGACGAACGTTACACGAACGGGGTGAAATCGAATCGCCGGAGGATCGAGAGATCGGAAACTGGCGAACCGACGCGAGTCCGTGTGTCGATTCGGGATATCCTGGCAGGTATATCGCGCGACGAGATCGTTACCGAAACCCTGTCGTACCATCCACTCGCTCTCTCTCTCTCTCTCTCTCTCTCTCTCTCTCTCTCGCCCTGTTTCGAGCTTGATGCCGTATCGATTCGAGGAGGCATAGAGACGCAGGGACGGAGGAACGGGGACAGAGAAAAAGAGAGTGGAGGGCGGCAATGGGGGCCGAGGGGTGCTGGCCGATGGGCGATGGGGTGGAGGAGGGACAGGCGGAGGAAAAGGAAATAGGCAGAGAAGAAAGAATAGGCCGAGCGAACGAGGAAGGAAAAGGAAAACGAGAGGGAAGAGCGAGAAAGTAGTATTCTCCTCGCACGACAAAAGTACGGGTCTTCGTTACCCTTATCGGACACCGGAACCAGTATCGACAGCCCCGGGGTCATTCCGATCGAAGAATCGTCGAGTCGTGGCCTCGGCTCGAGTAGTACGTTCGGAAGAAAAATCGGAATTAGGAAGAGGCGGTCGTAGGGAGAGGTTTGACTTACGGTCAAGATCGAAGATCGTGCAAGAGTCGCGCTGTATACGCCACTTTGACGAAACCAACAGCCTCTTTTCTATTTTCTCGCCGATTTATTCGTAAACTATACGAACGTACTTACAGAGCCCGACGAAGGAAAGAGAGACATCGAAAGAACAGCGCGTTATCGGTGAAACGTCTGCTGGTCGCCTATTTATAGTCAACTCGATGGGACGAATGCACTCTTTAAACTCGCATTTCCGCGGCAAACGGAGAGGAACGAGGATCACGCGGAGAAAGGAAGCCATCCGTGTAGACGTTAATTCGAGCGTAACGTCAGGTCTCAAGATACCTGGTATTCACCGGCTTCGAGTTTCGTTAACTTTTACCTTCTCCTGTTCGCCTGAATTTTCATAATTTCCTTCAGAATTTTCTCCTTTTTTTTTTTTCCTCCTCGTTTTTCCATTTTTAATTTTTTATTTCTTTGCTCCCGCTAAACGTTATCGAATTTTGCGTTTTATCGCAGGAAGAAAGTCAGCGAGAAGGCGACGTTTAAACACCGAGAGTAACCGCAGCTTCCGTGCAAAAAAATAATTCGTTAACTTTCGTATCCCGCTTACACACCGACTCGCACGAGGAAATTGCGTTTTCCCTCGATTCACGGTAACGTTGTTTCCAGTCAAACCCTGTTACCTCGCGCCGCTGCTCGTTCGAGCGATTTTTAAACCGTCTTTACCGTACGCTGCCTGTCTAATTTTCCGTGGACTTTCGGCGCGAACTTCGAATCGACGATAAAATCGAACGCGGCAACGAAATTGTTGGCCGAGCCAGAGAAACGCGATATTTTTCTTCTTTCTTGTTTTTTAATCGATTCTCGCACGCTTCGCAGAGATATTTGCGCATTCGGTTTGATTAAACGAGTGGAAAAACGAACGCGATCGTGAAACGTTTTGGCCCGTGGGATAGAAATGAAAATCGTGGCGCGCAAGGACGGGGCTGACGAGGAAAGGGGGGCTAATTTAACGATTTCGGAAAAGTCGAGCATTACACTTATCGCCGGCGAGAAGAGGAGCCGTAACTTTTATAATTCAGGATCGTCTGTTTTCTCGGGCGAAATCGCGGCAGTGTACTAAGCAACTGCGTTTCAACGAGAAGAGCCGCTGCTGTTACGAGGCTGCGAACTGCTTTTACAACTCTCTCGGGACCGGAAGAATCATGGTTTCGTAAACAGTGGCCCATTTCGCCACGATGAATTCGCGTGTTTTTCATTGGGTTAAAACGCGCGCGCTCTCTCTTGCCCCCAAAAATCTATCGATGTTCCGCGTCTTGCCGCTTCGTATCGCGTAACGCAACGACGATAAATTCCTTGTCCACGATCGATTATCGATTTTCCGCGGTTATCATCGACCGCGGTTCGACTCGTACCGCAATTATAATATAATTAATCTCGTTATTTCGCAATCGATCCGGCACAAGCCTCGCCTCGTTATCTCGAACGTAATTGAAACGAAAGAAATTTCCTTTTGTTCGAGTACCCTCGCGACCTACACGCGATAATGATAATCGCGGGAACGGGAATTTAGATCGCGACACGCCAAGCTCCGCGAGGAAAAATCGGAGAATCGGAGAAGAGGCGCGGCGGTGATATCGCGATCGAAGGGCTAACTTTAGGATTAAAGTTGCGGAGCGGAAGAGATGGAAGCGTGCGCGGCAGGCTGGCTTTCGCGAAAATGCGGTAGCGGTCTAAAATAAAAGCTGGAGATTCACGGCGCAGTTGGCACACGCGTCGATTAATACTCGTATTAATAGTCTCGTATCAGAGGCCAGTGTCCGCGGCGTACACCGGAGTATGCGCTTCCAAATATTCGGCCGGAATTTTTCACATTTTGCGGCGAACGTTTCGAACGCGGCATATTAGTTACGATACACGTAACGCAAAATACCCGGCGCGGAGATATATAGTTCGATACGTGTTACGGGTTTATCGAGGAATCTTCTCGGCGCATTTGCCGTACCGTATCGTCGCATATTTTAGGTCAACGGATCTCTACCCCGTTCAACCTCCTCGCTATTTTATTCCTTACCGTTACGCGGGCAAAATTGCGAGCCACCTTCTCGGATATTTCGTCGAAATTCGCGCCAAGTGTAATTAAAACGCGGGGTGGCGCGGCTGCTCGTCTGCGTCCAACTATTGGAAATTTTTTCATTCATTCCGCCAGTCTTCCAGCCGTATGAAAATACTCTCCGCGCTTTCCCCCCCTATTCTACTGATTTTCGAACCATTTCGTATCGCGCGTATCCCGCGTATCCCGCGTATCCCGCGTATTCCTCCGCGCGTGTTCCCAGCGTCGCGGTAAACCATCATCGAGGGTCCGTTCGAGCAGACCCTCTCCGGGTCGTAATAAAAGCCGAGTGTGCTTCGCTGTTAAATTTCGTATTTACCAAAGTCGACAAAAGGCAGTCGGTGTCCTATATCTCGGAAGCATCGGTAATGCATCGACCAAGCCTATCGTTGTAGCTGCCACCGGTCGATTTACGAACGTTGAGCCGCTTCTGAAGGATTACGGTCGCGCGCATCCTCCCGTGCAATATTCACGATAATGACAGCGTGACGTAGAAATGCCGGCGAGTATTCACCGATCATGTCGCGCGCAAATAGAATACTCGACGAGCAGACTCTTCCCGACTGGTCTCGAAAAGATCCCAAGGATCTCGAGTAATTCCCGATCTATCGATTCGTGCCCGTTTTAAACGCCGCCACGCTCTTTACGCTCGTGTCCGCTCCGTGTTTTCTCCGATCGCTTTCACGCGCCCACGTTCGTTGCTTTCGTGGCGTTCGTCACGACGTCGGTCGTTTGTCGTTCGAGTCGTTATCGTTTAGCCGACGACACGCGCCAAGAAGAAGATAAAGGAAAGAAAAAAGATTGGAAACGATTATACTATGTACACGTATATTAGAGGGAATAGCACACGGTTGCGTTTCTGGTTGACGATAGCTAATTCGAAGCACCACCCACGTTATTCCAGTTGCCGAATTTACATCGCGTGGGCGTCCCCGTGCACCTGACACCGTACGTGTGTTCTCTCGTAAAATAAATTAGCACCACACGCCAGTTAACCCGGCAACGATCGTCGGCCGAAACGAACTTCTTCGTCTTCTACTCTTTCTGCCTCGATGAACGGGCCCTCTCTGGTGGAATAGTAACGTCACAGCTGCCGAAACTTAACGAACCGTTGACTGGTGACGCGTTTACCGGTGTACGCTTAATTACGGCTAATTGGACCATTATTATATCCGTTTAGCAGGGAATTATGGCCGCAATAGCCGTCGAATTCGATCGGAATTATCGGGCCGGATAACGCACCGCCGCTTTCCTCGGCACGGACGCCATTAATCTCTTCTCGAATGATCGATGTCCGATGGACGAGTGGGACCCGGGTGGAAATTCAGAAGTAATCGGGCCGTGCGGATCGCGCGTAAACGGAATGACTAAGCAAGGCGTGCATCGTTCTCGCGGAACGCGTTGAAAAATGCAGCAAGCCGAATTTCCGGGTATTTCGAAGAAAACGCGAGGGGACGATGCGAGTCTCGAAGCGAGTCTCGAAGCGAGTGACGGAGGCGAGCAGACGAGGCTGGAACTTTTTTCTGAAAGGACAATACCACGACGAGTGGAGTACGAAGCAGCCGTCTAGAGTACAGGGTTTTTCGAGGAACAGTGGCAAAGCGAAGAGTAAACGGGCAAAGAGAGCGCAAAGCACGGGGGTGCGACGAATTACTACGATCCAGCGAGCAGGCAGCACAAAGGATCGAGAGTGGCCGCGTCGTCATCTTCGAGATCCGCGGATCACGCGACTATACTACGCTCCAGTCGCGAAGCTTGATTACCTTTTCCTCGTTCGATCTACGGAATCTCGAAGCCCATAGGTTCGGAACAAAGGAAGTCTGCGAAGAAAGAGTTAATCGCGACTTGCTGGCTGTCGACGGAGCGCGAAAAAAGGGACGACCCCGCCTGTAAAATTGCAACGCGCTCCCCCTGAAAGGGTTTTAATCAGAACTGCGCGCGCGAGAGAGCAGACCTACTTTTTAGCTGGCTACCCCGGCCGAACTTGCGCGAGTCGCCTCGCGTCTGACCTTTCTATGCCGTCGAGCTGTCTGAAGGCTAGCAACAATCGCGTATTGTCCCTGCCACTTTGTTCGCGATATCAACGGCAAGAGAGTGCGAACGCGCGACGACGAGTCGTTGCCGCGATTCCGACGACAGTCTGTGCGCGTGCACCGTTAATAACGCTCGAGAAATCTTTTCGCGGATCCCTTCGCAGTCCCTTCACTGCGCCAAATGATATTGCCTTTGAATTACCTTGACACGAAACGTGTGCGGTGAAACACCCACGCGTTCCACGGCTACGACGAAGATCTCGAAACGACCGCTGATCGTGGTCGCCGTCGCCGTCGTCGTCGTTGTCGCGACCAACTCGCGGTCCGGCCACGCGTCCACGGTCGAGAAAACGAACGTACAGTCGAGGGGATAAATAACGCTAAACCAAAACGTTAGAGAGAGAGAGAGACACGACGCCTTTCATCGCGGAATCGCGGCGCCTTTTCGGTTAGAAGAAAAGCTGCGAAGGTTAGCCGCAACCTGGCTGAAATTCACCGCGCCAATAACCGCGCTCCGAATGTATTTCGTTTTCTTTGAAGTGTATTTCGGGCTTTTCGTTATACGCGACAATGGCCCGTTGCCGCTTTCTTTGCCCCATTATGCCTCTTTTGACGCTTTCGTCCTTTCTGCGCGTACGAGACGACTTTTAAGGCAGTTTCGGTCTTCGCGACGTGCAGACTCGCTCGACAATGGAAAATAGCGGGTGTTGAAAAGTAGCGCGGTAACGCGAATCGGTTTAAACTTTGCCGAAAATAACGGTAACGCGGATGTCGCGTTTCAACGGCCTATTATTTCGCCATTGCGATTTTTACGAATTTTCCCACCTTTCTTCGCTTTTTCTTTCTTCTTTTCTTTTATCGTTTCTTTTGCTTTTATTTACTTGTCCGTTTGAAGCACATGCAAGGAACACAGACGATTCGTTAATGGTTACGAAAGCCGTTGGGTTACAGGTTATCGAAAAAATAGAAAACGTAATTTGAAAGGTGCGGCGTTTGATCCACTTTGCGACTGTAATCGAGAAAATACGATAAAGTTGATCGCAAAGTCCCTTTCAGAGACACATCGTTAGCGATTCAAAGCTACCTTTGAAATCTTTCTCTCGTTCGCGTCTTTTCCCCGTTTAATCTCGAAAGACGCGCCCCTTCCGTATCGAAATCGCGAACTTTGCCAACACCGTCTAGATCCACGTTCCGTTCGGAGAGGCGAAAAGTTCGATAAAAAATGCGTTGCGTACAGAGACTTTCGAGTTTACGTCTTCTTAGATTCTAGTTGACGTTCGTGTCACGCACAAAGAGCATGCACTACAAAACAGATCTAGTGTTCCAACGGGATACTACGGGTTCACCTACACGTCGATGGCGCGCAGCCGCCTCGGTTTTCCTATTATATTATTATTATTATTATTATTATTATTATTATTATTATTATTATTGTTACTTTAATTATCACGTCCGTAAGCGAGTATAATACGGAGAAATTTGTCGGAAACGAAAAGAATGCTAAATTGGAGGGAGAAAAGTAATTACCGAGGCGACTGCGGTTTGCGCACTAGTCTCTTGGCAACCTCTAGCCTTAACGAAGCTTTCGAGACTTTTAAGAGGCTTCTAGTAATAATTCGAAAGCGTGACAAGCTGTGACACGATCACTTACCAGTTCTCCAATATGCCGACGTTCGAGAAGTTTGGCGGAAAGCTCGCGGCCGCCATCGGTGGTCGCGGCCGTACCCTGTCTGTCCTGTCACTTCCGGGACTGTTCACGGCTCTGACGCGTGGCTGTAACGAGAGAGGATCGGGTCATTAGGCTTGCGAGAATCTTTTAAAATCGCTGGGAGATTTCGGGCACGAAAGTGGGTTGCCTCGTAACGGCGAGGAGATAACCGCGCGACGAGAAATTCTCGGGGGAAAATTTCACGGATGCTCGTTAGGGAGGAGAAGAAAATCGACGGGTACAGTTAGAAGGGATGTCCGCGATACATTTTCCATTTAGCACTTGAAGCGTCGCTGGGAAATATTCGCGGAGGATGGCGTACAGCCGCGACGAGAACTCGCGCCTTCCACTCTCTTCCTTTCTCGCATTATTATCTTTCTACTTTCGGCTGGGTCCGCGTCGCACCGGCACCCGGTATCGGTAATGAACGATCTATTGTGCTGGTAGGTGCTCTTTCAGACGGCAAAAGAGACGAGGTAAGGGACGGGGAGCAACTGGAGAAAGAGAAGGAGAATGAGAACGAAAACGAGGAAGAGAGAGAGAGAGAGAGAGAGAGAGAGAGAAAGAGAGGAGATGGCATAGAAGAGGTATGAAAACGGCACTCGTTAATGGATTCCTACCAGACTCTTTCACCCGGTTTCTCCCTTTCCCTCCGTATCGGTCGGTTTCTCTCTCTTCTCGCGGCTTTCGTCCCCTCACCTACTTTCATTTTTCCTCCCCCTTTCTTTCTCGCTTTCCCTGCTGACTCGTGGTTCCTTTCTTTTCCAAGGGCCGTTTTTATCTCTGCCGTTCGCGTTTCACCCCGTTCTCTCCTACGTTTTAGCGTCGTTCCTTCTCCGACGGTCGCTGTTTTCTCTCGCTTTCCAACCGCGTCGTTTCTTTTCTCCGCTGCTGGTCGGGCTTTTAACCAGCCGAAGCAGCTAGCCGGAGAGAGTCGTTACACGTGTAAGCTCCGCTCTGACTGTACGCGCATCCCCGTTGTGTATCATTATCGCGCGGCTACCTGCCTGTCTACCGGCTACGTCGTCGGAAAAAGCCGGCTGAGCAAGATAAATAGGCAGATACGAGAGCTGGATGGATCGCTTTATTATGCTCGGTTAGCGGGTCCACCGCGAACAAGGGGGGTGTGTGCTTCTGTCGACGACAGAAACAAGGGCTGGTGTATCGTTCAAACACACGGGAAAGCACGGAGAAGAATCGCGGAAAGAGAGGTAGAGCAATCGAGATTACTACTACTAGTAGTAGTAGTAGCAGTAGCAGTAGCAGTAACAGTAGTAGTAGTAGTAGTAGTAGTGGTAGTAGTAAAAGGCCAACGACGGAAGAGTGGAAGGATGGCGGAGAGGACAAAGAAGATTATGGAAACTGTTAGCG
The DNA here is from genome assembly GCF_001483705.2 of Eufriesea mexicana. Classification (NCBI taxonomy): domain Eukaryota; kingdom Metazoa; phylum Arthropoda; class Insecta; order Hymenoptera; family Apidae; genus Eufriesea; species Eufriesea mexicana. The sequence goes on along the minus strand of NW_016908568.1, from coordinate 94,251 downwards.
AGGATAGAGTGGAAGATCGATTCTAGCAAAATAGAACGTACGGTGGGCAGAAAAAGCGACGAAGATGAGGAGAAAGAAGAGAAAATTGTTAGCGAGAGGAACCGCTTTCTAGGCAATGCTTCGGGCTGGTCTCGTGCGCGGTCTATTGTTCTGCGTTCGGACTCGGTCGATATCGCGTTAAAATTGTAACGAGATTCCATTTCGAAACGACCATCATCCCGACGAATCGATGTCTACCGTTGAATCGCTGGTCTTGCTGGCTTTTCCCCCTTTTTTCCCCTCTTTTCTTTTCCCTTCGTCCCTTTCCCCCGAGGTTTTATCGCCGGGTTGTTAAACGAGCAAATACAAAGAACGCGTAGAGTCACGAAATAAGAACGAAACTCGGTAAAATCGGAAGGAACGTTCGCACCGCGTTTTGTTCGATTAGCAACGACGAGAAAACGGTTCGCTCGACAGCGTTGGTCCTCGGAATCGCCCAACAGCCATTATTCGCGACAAATAAAACGGTCGTCGGTTCCTTTGCATAAATACTTTCCACGAGGGTTCGTAATTGGAGAACCTTGGGATGGATTTCACACGAGCAGTATGCAAATTCCGCGCAGGCTGGAATGCTTCTCGTCGCGATCCGAATTAACCGGCTAATGGGGAAATTATTTGGCAGATTGCTCTATTCCACGTCATAATAAATGCATCATCCCTGAGTTTCGTGAGAATTTCATCCCGTTCGTCGAGGTTGTGTTCGCGAAGGAGAATTGCCGATCCTCGATCAGCTCGGAGCAGGCATAAACGATCGAAGCGAATACCATCTCACGACAGGATTCGAACCATCCGGCTCGGATTCGCTCGATTAGGTACACGTTGAAATTTTCGGTAAAATTCCGAGTCCCTTCTAACCTGTCTGCGTCGTTGCGTAATGAGCGAAACTTTGGAAACGCGGATGCGTATCGAAACGAAAGAAAAGGGAACGAAAAAGAAAAAAGAAAAAAAGGAAAAGCAAAGGGAAGAAAAGAAAGGGGATGGGGGGAGGAAGTGGGTATTTCCGAAGATATTTTCGGGAAGGCGAAACCGATCGCCGCTGGTAAATTCGATCAAGCGAAAAGTTGCAACGGAAAAGCTGGAAAAGCTCGGAAAGCTCGGGAAGCTCGAAAAGCCGAGTTCGCATGGGTGACTGGACCGAAATCGGGGCTGGAAGGGGTTGGTGCTAATTAGCGGGAACATCGGGGAACGCTGAGAACGCGAGAAACGAGGCGACTGGATGGAGAAAGCGACAGCCACGAAATTCGTTGTCATCGATCGCCGGCATTATCTGCCGCCATTGTTTGTCGGCTCGCGCGTCGTTGATAAGGGTTGCGATTCGCGTTTCGCGGCATTATCTTTGGAGGATAGTCGGCGAAACGGGGGAAAGATTCTTTGTTTTCATCACGGTTCATCGATCGCTTTGAAACGCGCGCGCTCGACTTCCGGAATTAATTGGAGAACATTGTCCAGTCGTGGAACGCGTAGACGAGTCTTTTGGGATTCGATAGCTTTTTATCATCTGTCATTACGGATGATTCCAATAAATACGTTTTGGAAAGGTCGGAGAAACGCCGAGCGAGTTCTCCCTGGAATACTCGCACGCCGTCGTTTCCCAGGGACGCGACGAGATATCGACTCTGGACTCGACTATCCAAAGAAATATTCGCGGAAGAAGGAGGAGCGATACGCGGGATAAGGAAGAAGCGAAAAGTTTCTAGACGGTCTCCGTCGTTCGTGATGGATTCGCGGCATTCGACGCGATCTCGGGGCGATAATTCGAATTCCCCGTAACTCGGTTCGGAACTCGTTTGCGTGTATCCTCGCTGGGCCAGCAACTTCCGAAACGAACTTGCATCGATCGACCGACACACACACACACACACACGCACACACATACACACACACGCACGCGTGCGCCCGTACGAGCCCGTTTGTTCGACTGTCCGTTCTCCGGTTAATTAACATCCTCGGAGACGAGCGCGAAATCGACGCGACGATGAATTTTCGTGGATGGATGAAAAGATTGGCCGTTTGTCGTACGACGCGGGAATACAGGCGTGCACGGAGGTCGGTGAAAAATTAATCGGTTGTCACGAGAACGCACTCGAAGCCGTATAAGGCGCGTACCCTGTGGGGTACGCACACGAGGGCGCGTGCATCGTCTGGTATCGATCGGCATTCGAGAAACGAACCGTGTCTTTTGTACGATCTAGGGTAAAATTCAGCGGAAGACGGTAGAGAATGATTCAACGAATCGGGACCGTTACATCTGAAAGTTAATGTATCGCAACATCTTGATAATTCTATTCTTATTATAGACATACTGGCGTAGGAAAACTGGCAGCTACCCAAATGAAACATCTGATCGGCCCAGTTCGAAATAGACGATCCGCGGCAGATGAAAATAGCCAAATGAAAGTCTTCGAATTTCCAAATCGGTCGATTCTCGGCTATTCGCGAGAATTGTTGCGAGGTATCTCGTTAAATCGGGGAATCGCTGGAGCGAGTGACACGTTTAATCCGCGATAACCGAGGGAACTAGCCGAGAAGGTAAAACGAAGCGTAACCACACGGGAAAGACTCGGTTCGAAAGCGTAGAGCGCCGCGATGTCTGACCACGACGTCCCCTGTCTACTTACTCCGTCGCGTCACGCGACTCCCAACCATCCCCGCCGTCGCTACCACCGTCGCTACCACCGTCGCTACCACTGCCCGTCGAACCAAATACCATCGCAGACCGAGGTATCCGGGCCGAGTCGAGATTCTCGTTTCGGACCACGTTTCCACGAGATCTCTCGCGAAGACGATCGAACAGCGGCGATCCACCATCGCCTGAAGTTTGCCACGGTTTGCCACGGTTTGCCTCGGACGAGACACGGTGTTCGGAAACGAACACGTGAACGATATCTTTCGACGCGACAACGAGTAGCGTGGAGTAATACGTACCTTTGAACGCGAATATTCTTAGAGTCACGTGAGCAACTCGGTTGCTTTAACCCGCATCGGGTACGCCGTTTATGCTGATCCGTGCGAAACGAACGATATAAAGCGTCGATTATTAATTCCCGGTATCGCGGACGCGTACGATAGATCGCTATGCAACGCAGCGCGTTACACGCGAAGCGAACAGAGAGTTATTTCGGTATTACCGTGAATACGCGATTTCCATGAATTAGCGAAGGCTCATCTACGGCTCGAAGCTGTTACGAAACTGTTTTTCTCTCGACGTGGCCGACGAATCGGTAATACCGACGTGAGGTGGAAATCGGAAAATCCTTGCCCGAAATCGCGCAACTACGACGCCACTTAATTATCCAACCGTGATAAGACAATTGCGGGAAGGAAAGAATATCACGGTGACTCGTAGGAATCGAACCGGTACTTCCACTGCTAGTTCAGCAACCTTTCACCAACGGAACATTTTTGCAACCGTGCGATTATTTTCCGAGCGCGGTAAGTATACGGACCGGTTATCGAACACGTTGTCCGAGATGTAAACGCGCAAGTAACCTCTTTACGGGCTGTACGTTCTCGACTAACTGGCCTCGGTAACATAACGTTCGTACGTAATTCCTAGAATTAATTGCTAGAAAGAAGAATCGAGAAGAAAGAAAGAGCGAAAAGATTTCGCGGACGTAAAGAAAAAGATGGCGCATGCGCGCGAGATGCAATGGACGAAACGGTGCCTACCGCGGCTTTCTCACGGAAAATTTGACGCGATTAATTATCTCCATACGCTGCACCATCGAGTAACGCAGTTTAGCGTTCGTCTTAAATATTTATAGCGTGACGCGTTCGTTACGCGTAGAACGACGACCCGTACGTGCGCCGTACGTAAAGGTTTCATGCCTGCCGCGCGGTAAACGATCGGAGAAGTCTCCTTTCCTCGCGCGGGAGGAGAGTAGTTTGTCGAAGATATCGAATTCTTCTGGAAATACGAATCGCAGGGCGACATATGGCGCGAGAGAACGGACAGAGAGAAGAGCGGAGGGAGGTAGGTACGAAGGATGTAGCAGCTTAGGCGAGAAGCGTTCGAGAGGAAATCGCCAACTGCCATCGTTTGCCATGCAAATCCATCTGTCCGGGCCGTCGCGACCACTCGCTTTTCTCCTACTTTGTTTTTATTTTCTCGTCATCGTCGAATGGGGTTGCACGGGCGCCAGGATGACTGTCTCTCCCCCCACTCGCCAACCTATCTTTTGGTAATTTTCCAAGGCAACTTCCGGCCCCTTGGCCGAAGTTCAACGCGTTAAGCTGCGTTCACGCCAACACGCGTCTCTGCCTTTAGCGAAATAAAAAAAAGCGCGAGAGAAATTTTCCGATTCAACGATGCACGGAGGTCTAAACAGAAATTCGAGAAGAAATATCTCGGCGAGCGGGTAACGGGTATATTTCGAATTTTCCCGATCGATGGAAAAATTTAGCAGGCTCGATAAAATAAGGACGCTGGCGTCATTTTTTCCCAAATTGTCGATAAATGGGTCGGTTAACGCGATTTGCGCCGCGTTGCAATTAAGCTGCAAAATTCGTAAACAATGACGCATCGTCATTAAAACGCCGATAATCGCAAACGCGAGTCTCGAAAAATCAGTGGAACGTGACGCAGGGATTTTATTCGGCAATTTACTTCGCGACAATTACCGAATTGGCGCTATAATTTTCCCTTAGGGTGCTAGACGTCGATATTTGCGTGAGCCGTTTCATCGAACGGTGCTGCGTTCCGCCGTTCGATATGTTCGAATTTGCGATTAAACCTGTCGTTCGTCGATGTAAATACGTTCGAATCGTTTCTATTAACTTTGCACCTCGTTTCACCCTTTGGACGAAGCGGGGAAAAAAAGCGTGGCAAGATGACGAGTTCGCGTCCGCGAAGGAAACTCGAGCGTCGTCGAAACGACGTCTAATAAATTTCCGCGTGTTTAAGTCCGGAAAGAGGGGCCGAGAGTTCGACCGTTTAATCGTGCCAATTAATTCGAGGGTAATCCAATTAGGAAAGCAAGAATTAATAAAGTCCGCGAAGCACGGTATCCTTACGGCCGATTTCCATTCACATTCCACCACCCCCTTTCTTCCTCGTTTTCCTTTCATTCCGATCTTCGTTATCGTTCGACTTTCACGCCTTATCGCTCGCGAACGCGATCAAAGAGCTTGCACGAGCCGCGACTCGTCCGCGGAGATGAATTTTCATGACGGCTGCTTGGAATTTCCGCGCTTTATCGGCTCGTGAATTTCATCTCGCCTCGCGAGGGATACGCGAGAATGTCTCGATACCTTGTCCGACGTTGTTAGCGCGAATAACTCCGGGGAGAAACATTCGGAGTCTGCGGAATGAAATTTTTCCGCGGATCGAGGGAGCGAAACGGCTGCAGCGCGGAGTTGCACGCGCGACACGGCAGTTGGGGTTAGGTGGGCAATTCCATGGGAAAAAAGGAGCGAGAAGTGTGCCGAGAAGACGGCTGGAGAGAGTCGTCGGTCCGGCGATTCCTGGGGAAACGCGGAATAGGGCGAAGCGCGTATGGAAAAAGGTCAAAAGCGGAGCAGAAAAGGCGGAAAGGATCTCGCGATCGCATCCGCGCGGGGGCAGCTCGCGAGTGCTTGTCTTCCGGTTCGCGTAGCGCACTCAAAATCTGGGTTACATCGTCGAGTGGCTTGTTTTTCTTCCTTTCTTCCTTTTGTAGAAAATCAGTTTCGCCGAGCGAGCAACGCGTGTTGCTTCCTTTCCAATTTTCCTCCGTGACACGTCCTCGTATCGTTAAAGTCCGACGAAGAGGGAGAAAGAAAATGAAAGGAAAAACGGGAGAGAAAAAAAGAAACGATACGTACGCTCGAGTTGACGCTTGCCGATTGAATTCGAATCCGTTTACGAACGAAACGAGAGAGAAATTTTCAAGGGAATGCTCGAATACGGCAAGACTGATATTTAGAAGTATTAGAAGAGGAGGTTTCGGCACGGAACGCGGAACAAATAAATTTCCGCGCTCGCGGCCTTTGATACGCAAATCGAGCGGATTTTAACTCGCGTTCGATCTGGTTTTTAGCGATGCCTCGTGGTCAACGAGTCTGGCACGCTGCCAGCCGTGTTTTCGAAACAGCGGGAAATATTTTCCGTGTGAATTTTGCCATTTTTACCAAGACAAAACGACGAAACGCGTAGGTCGGGCACACACCTCTGGCTCGCACGGATGAGTTACTCTCCGCGATAGAAAGCATACGCTCGCGTGACTATACCGCTCTTTCGCAAACATTCGACGAAAGTAACCGTCCGCGTACTCGAGGGAATAAGTTGAACGACTGAGAATGGAAACTAGTCTCGTTCATTCCGGGGAATTAAAGTTTCACTGGTGCTTAATCGGCCGGTATTACGGCGGTATCGCTGGTATCGCGACCTAAATACGACCCGAATTTCGGCTCTCCCTCTCTCTCTCTCTCTCTCTCTCTTTCTCTCTCCTGACCGTGGAACGAAAGCTCGAGCGCAAACGTGATCGATGCCGGAAGAGTACGATACGTCGTGGATGTTATGGCCATTAAGATGAATCGGGAGCAAGGCGGTGACTATAAACGGCAAAGCCGTCGAGTCGCGAATCGCGTCCACTTTCTCTATCGCCTTCGACTAGGAAGTCGTAAATCCCCTTTTACTATTTACATCGATGTAAATCTGGTTCGAAACGAAGCAACCGCGTGCACCGTGTTTTACGCAACGCGGCGTGTGCATAACGCGTTCGTTCCCCAATCCGCTCCTAACGATTTCGCAGTTTAATATTCCAAAAAGTGAACGTCGGTTGCGCAATGGTAACCGTATCGAACGATTCCACTTGTAATTTGCCGAGGTAGACAATTAGATAAATCACAACGGCATTGTTTAAACCAGGGTTTCTCAACTGCTTTTAACCGTGGCACCATTCTGGAAATCCCAATCGCCGTCGACAAAATAATACCGATTAAACGAAACGAACGTAGTCCGTGAACCAATCCTTCCGTGTCCCGGGTGTTCCGAGAAATTCGGTGTCGGGCCCCTGAGGAGTCTGCGTGACACCCAGGATGAGAAAGCCTAGACGTTACTACCGAGTCTATCGGGTCGGCACGAAAACGACATATGCGCGCAATTAACGCGATTCGCGAAAGTATGTCGGGATGGCGAATATGAAACGAGTTTGACATTTATGGATAATCAAGCTGCCGAAGAGTTTAAGTGGTTCTCCTCCCACCGTGTAATATCAGAGGGGATGTCCGAGCAATCGCGGCACTCGAACTCAACATTGCATTGGATTACGCGACGCGCCGCTGTCCCACTACTCACGATCAGTGGTAACTACAAGTGGGGACGCGTCTATTTTAACACCATCGTGACAGTCGGTTCGTCATTTTCGTTCGGCTTGTCGTCCGAGACGAAACGCACCCTAAATACGCTTCGCTTCGAAGAAATGGCATCTTGCTTATTCTTTGAAATATTTTTTTTTTCTTTTTACCTGGAAACGCTAGAAAACGCGATAGAGACGAATCGAAGGTTCGACCATACCTGTACGATAAACACGGCGTGGTGGGAAACAGGATCGATCCGCCATTATCGCGACAAACGAGTCAACGAACGAAGCGAGCACGTGGGCAAACCAGAATGGGCACGGTTTCCCGTTGATCATGGGTGGCGCGTATACCACCTACCGCTTATGCGTTTTCCAGACGGGACCTTCTCTCTCGGTCTGCGAAACAACTCTGCGAAACGATCGAGCCGGATATCTCGATCGATTTGCCAAACGCGATCGCGCTTTCCTATCGACGTTCCGCGAATCCTCTCTTCCCGACTTCCAATCCACCGACTGGATATTCCTCTAATTTCCCTCGATCTTTCCCGGCTATCTTTCGAATGTACCGTAACAGGAGAGGAAGAACGAGGCGATATCGACCGCGGTTACGTCACGACTTCTTTCCACTCGAGATCTCCTAACCTCGAATGCGAGCGGGGAGAGAGAACGATTATCCTAACGAAGCGAATTCAGGTAACGAGAGGAAGACAAGGATATTCCTGGAGAAGGAAAAATCGCGATCTCTCTGGTCCGTAGTTTTCAGCGGAGTCGAAGCGTGTGTATTAAAGATGACGGGTAAAGTACGCGATCGTTACGGGACGTCGGTAACGTCGAGGAACGGAATAACATCGCGGCTGACTTTTGTCCGACGTATTATCCGTTCGAGCTGGCCGATAATCGACGTGGCATTCGTGTCGTGGCAAAGAACGTTATCGGCCATTTCGCCGATCGGACGTCAGCGTCAAGTTTTATGGATTACGACGCGGCTACGTCGGTCCACGCCGTATTCCGCCAATTGGCCAACGCCGATTCTTCACGGCATACCGATTTTAACCCTCTCGACTGGCGAAATGGATAATTACGCGGAACCACCGTGGCGTATTTTCGATACCGGGCCGAGAATCCGACAGTCTTCGATCGAAGACGTAGCCACGCGTGCGATTGAAATTTTCAACGAGCGGAAAGAACGCGTTGGTTGCACGGATAAAGCTGCTAATGAGAAGCAGGTGATTAAGAAAAAACGACGTACAAATTGGAAGATGTAGCGAAATCCGCGTGCACGGAATACTCGATAATAATTAATATCGCAATTACCATAGCCCGCGCTGAGTGAAAACGGCATGTATCCGCGATTATTTGCTCAGACACGAGAACATTTGTTCAGCACGCGACGTTATTACCCGACTAATTATTACCGTGTCTCATTTATACTTGCGCGAAATACAGTTTGATCGTTACGTCGTTAACCTACTATTCTCCTCGGCTGATTTGCAGTAAAGTTACCATAGAAACCGGTGTTGTTGGTAGGCACGGATAACCGTGTCAATGTTTAAAAATAATTAAACGCGGACGACGGAATTAACGGTGTTAAACGTTCGACGATTTAATCGGCTGATCACGATGGCACATATTTTAATTTAAAACCGTCGAATGACAAACCCGAAGCTAGTGAGTCGTAAATTATATATTCGAAATTAATTACGAAGAATAACGATTTAACGCGATTAACGTTCGAGGCTCGACGAGGCATCGATCGCGAGTCGATCGTTGCTGCGTCTAGACTTAGTTCGCGGGGATTAATTAGACGTAAGCGAGACCGGTTAATCCCTTGATAGCGTGACAGGACGAAGAAGAGATTTCGTTCTTACGACAAACTTACGGTAAACCGTATTCTACGAGAAGAAACTTGGGATAGCGTAGTCGCTTCGCGAAATTCCCGGTAGTTCGGTATGCCCGGTTAGCGTTAATCTTTCCAAGAGGAAGCAAGAACTCTCGCTGCTTGCTCTCCAGGAATTCCGTCGGATCCGACTGCTATTGCAATCGGGGAACAAATTTAGACGGAGAGCAATGGCTGACGGAAAAACGTCGGAGCCGGATTTGTACCGAATCTGGAACGATATTATCTCTTCGGGTTTATAGTCCTTCCCCTCTTCGTCCCGTATGGAAACACGAGCGGTCCGAGCGTACGCTCATCGAGTGCTCGAGAACGTTTGATATCCGGTTAAATTCTACGAGCTATCCTTTCCAAGGATAAGACCGGAAAGAAGAAAGACCTTCGAACAGTCGTAAACGCTTCGACGTGGCTCGGCTTGGCCCAGCGCGACGCATCGCGCACTGGTAGCGTAAGTACGAGCTTTAACCTCTTGACCCCGACATCCAACTAGCGTTGGAATGCTTTCACGTGCCACTTAATTTCGTACACGCCCAGACTTTGAATCGTGTCAATGAGTCCTTCCTTTTTTTTTTTACTTAGAAAAAAAAAGAAGAAAAAAAAAAAGTTGAAAAGAGAAAAAAGGTCAAAGCGATATCTTTTATCCGTTGGATTCGCGGGAACGACCAGTTTCTCGTCTAGCTTTTCCATCCGGTCATCGAAGGCGTTCCTAGCGGGATGATATCATGAAGATGATTTAAAGTCGAGGACGAGCGACGCTTCTAGTTCATCGCGCACGATTTTACGAGATTTCCGAGCGTCTTCCGCGACGTCCCTCTGAAAGCCAAGTTTTCTTCCGAGGAGGAAAAAAAACGAGGAAAGTTTGTCCGAAGATTCGTGGAACGCTCGGCTTGGACATTCCTTGGTAATTTATCGAAAATGTCCGTTTGTAAAGAATACCTACGAGAAAGAAAATGTCACGCGACCGTAGACGTTCAGATCTTGGCCAAATTAGATCCAGCAATTTGAACCTTGGCCAAATATTTAATCCCATGGTATTACCGCGATGGTGCTGGTACCGAGAAATCTTGGAATCGGTCGTCAAACGTGCGACGTTTAAAGTTTACGCCTAACGCGCGAAAAACTGAGCTCTTAAAAAGCGACAAGGAGAGAGTAAGACGATTTTCGTTGTTTCCCGATATTTCGACGCACGATCACTGTTCCATCGGGTCGGATCAATCGCGGTACAAGGAAACGAGATGTAATTACTTTGCTTCGTAGACGAACATGCAGGAATTTCACAGAAACTTCTTTTTTCCTCTTCGTCGTCGTTGTCGTCGTCGTCGTCGTCCTCGTCCTCGTCCTCGTCGTCATCGTAGTCGTCGTCGTCGTCGTCGTCGTCGTCGTCGTCGCCGTCGTCGGGGAATGTGCACGGTAGCACAGAAATCCCCGATGAAAATCTTTTAATGTACCTTGTGTAGTCACGAACCGCTCAGTGGAGCAATACACGCCAGACTTTTTCATTCTTCGCCAACAAAGAGATCGTGTTGCATGCGCCGTGTGCCATTCGCTGTCTTCAAGGGGATGCAACGGCTGCGACTGAGGACGCGGAAGGGGATGGCAGATCGAAAATAGTGGAAACACGAGCCTGTGAAAAACCCGGACTGTTTTGCGTCGAGATAAAGACACGAGGAAGAAGATAAACCGAGTCCGTGGCAACGCGCAATGGCGTATTGTCGCCAGTCCTCTCTCATATTTCGGTCATCGATTTTTCTAATTTCCACCTCGAAATTATAATTTACATTTCAATCGTGCCTCGTCGAAGAAATTGCTCGTACTACGCGTCATTTTGTTTCCATTCTCCTCCTACTATTTTATCTCGTTTTCTATTTCTTCCTTTTCAAAGAAATACAAACGCTATTATTCCAGAAAAAGTTTGCTACGCGCTGACTTAGCGTTGACCTCTATCACTGGAAACTAGTGGCACCCTCTGCGCTTTGCGATTTCCCCGCATTTGCGGATCATTTATAGCTTCCGGTTGCGTTTCAATTTTGTTATCTTTTGAAAAGAATCGGATAAACTTTTTACCGGCCAAAGATATATTGTCCGCGTTTCACGAGGAATTTTATGAAGAACGAAGAATGGGATTTTCGCGGCGAAAGAACTTTTTCGTCGAGTGAGTTACGCCACTGATTGCGTCACGAGACCATTTCATCCCTTTCATCTTGTCTCCTCGTTCGTTGACGTCGTTGTGTCTCGGCGAGTCTTCTCGATCTTCTCGACGGCTGTTTTTCAGCTCCAACGGCGGGAAGCGAGCACGACAGATTCTCGACATTTCCGCGACGTAATTTTCCTTGCGTGTACCCTGCGTCTCTGCTGCCTTTTTCCTTCGCGGAATCAACCCTTCCTTTCTTTTTTTCCTTTTTTTAATTTTTTCCCCCCTACGCTTTTAATCCGCGGACTATATTTAGGTCGGCTTTTCGGCCCGCTGCGCATGTTAATCGATGACATTGTCGCGATCCTTCTGTTACGTTCTCTTTACATTCCACAATTCTTTTTTACGTACATATACGTATCCGTCATCTTCATCACGGTGTTGGCGCGTCTATCCTTTTTCACCTCGGTTCCTTTCTTTTTCACGAGAGGCGTTCAGGAAATTTACGCAAACGACACTCGAAACCAGGAAAAATCGCGAAGAAGAATAATAACAAAATCGCTGAAGCTAAACAGCGACGCGTGACGATACCGAATATATTCGTCAGTCGATTTCCTCGCTTTTCGTTTCGTGCCTCGACGAGACATCATCATTTTCTTCTCGACCCATTAACGCTGCATATTCAAATTTGCTCGTGGCAGCAAACCTGCTCGGTTTACATCCTGCCCGAATTTTCAGGCAACTTGTCATTTTTTCGAAAAGTTTCTCGTTTGCAAACAAAATTTCTAGACCTCCGAGGAATAATTCAATTTATCGCAAATTTGCCAGGCGCAATTACGAGCACCTCCGAGCTCGTTGATCCCCGGGCCGCGGCGTGCCGGTGAGCGAGCGAAATGAAAAGCGAAATGAGAAGGTTAGAACTGCTTTCAGCTAACTGCGAACGCGTCGTACTTTTATCACCGGAATGAAATTATGTTTTTTCTGCCTGTTCCGGCGCGTGTGCTGGAATCCTGGCGAATTCTCGGCACAAGTATAAAGGTTCTAATCTGAAGCGGGGAAAGGGAGCGTGAAAAGGATTTCGTTGTAAAACAAGGGCGGAAGCGCGGAAAGTTGATTCGCCGCGACACGAGTAACTCGCTAGCGAATTATTTCGATAACGAGTCGTGGACAAAAGGACACGTATTCCGCGAGCACGCGTGCAAGAACAACCGGAGATTCGGGAACAACGGATCGGTTTTAAGGTGGCTTTCGAAGAGCCTTGCTCGGATAGGCAGCCTAGCACGAGGATCGATACCGGAAGCGCGATTAATGTCTCCCGCAGCCACCTTTTTCTTCGTTTAGGCGGGATTTCGATCAGTCGGTCGGATCGTAGTCCTCCTCTTAGGTGGAAAAACGAGGCTCGAAAAGGAACACGGTTTGGTGGAAAGGGGTAGACGGAGAGACAGAGGGAGTAAATAAGCGCGTGTACCAACCAGCCGATGACCTACTATTGACGCTTTGTAGACCTGTTTTCAGCTACGTTCCGACACAATGGAAAGTATAGCAACTCAAAACGGACCTGGAAGGAGTAAAAACATAGGAAGAGAGAGAGAGAGAGAGAGAGGGGGGTGGATGAGAGGGAATGGATAAACGAAGACAGAGAGAAAGACAGAGCAGGGAGAGGAGAAAGAAAAGGAGAGACAGTACGTTCTTTCTTCCACGACGAAAAAACTGTGTCGCCCATTGTCGACCGGTACCCATCGTGGAACAATCGCGATAATGAGAAAGCTACGCAGCCGAAGAGTTTCGTTCTTTCTCTCTTTTTCCCCGCTGTGTAACAGTCACAGGCTTGCTCCGCGTTTCTCGTTTCGGCCTTCGTATCTCCGGCCTCCTAGTCGCCCACACGGAATCGCTGGCCTTCCTTTTGTCTTCCTGGCCTATGATTCTCATCCTCGCCGCGACTGGCCGACGGTCTTTCGATTACTTTAGCCGAAAATCGAACGAGAACCAAGACTTTTCCCATCGATCGCGGCCGTTTCTCGCGCGGACGTAACGAAACGAGGAGGACGCGAGAGCAGCGAGTACGGAATATTTCTAGATACAGTAACCACGCGTGTGAACCTTGGTCGAAGAATAGACGGCTTGGCCGAGACGCTCCTCGCATTCGTCTGCCTTATAGATCTTAAGCGATCGTCCGAAGAGTGGACGACGCGCGGTACGACCTAGGCGTTGGCACATTTTGGCACATATACGTGCAAACGTGCGTGGAGATGTAAGAAGCGGAAGAAGGCGGGACGAGAGCGTTCGCGCGACGACGACTCGGTGTTTAGAGAGCGAAAAGCGTTTGACGGGTGAACCCGTGTACGCGTACGAAGAGGAGAGACCGAGGCATCGAAGGAAGAGTGGCGCTCTAAAAATATAGATAGCGAGATTCGCGTTAAGGATTATATAAACGGGCAAGGAAAGATGGTGGAATACGCGGAGCGACGTTCAACGGAAGCCAGACGAGAGACTAAGTTCCAAGTTTAGCCAGATGACGCGGGTCAGCAAGGAGACAGAGGTCCGTTCGAGCCTGGTATGCCCGTTTCTGCAATACTAAACATAGCGTGGAGAGGGCGATGTTCGTTTTAGGAAAAACGCGGGCCTCGGGAGTCGCTGTCGATTCTAGACCAACTCGACCGGTAAACGGAATCGCGGAAATCGATACTCGCGCGCCGCTCTCGTTAATTCCGCGGTCGAAGAAAAAAATGAAAGAAAAAGTAACAAAGACCGTTCCGGGTATATCCGAGTTATCGCCACTTTCTCAAACGTCAGAAACACTCGCCGTAAATTCAGCGGCAGTCGGTGTAGCGCGATCCTTTCGCCGCTCAAGTGTCCTAGCCAGATAGGGAAAAAAGTGGAGAGGAAAAGAAAAGGGGAGAAAGTTTAGGCAGGGAAGAAAAGAAGGCGGAAAATGTCGCGAGAGGAAAAATTCGTCGATCGCGAGAGGTTGTCGCGTGGAAAGGGAAAGTAATAACTGGACGAAATTCCTCGGCATTTTATAGGAACCGTAACGAGCGATGCTCGCGCGCACGCACGCACCTACGGCGAAATCTGTCAGCGTTTATGGCAGTATTCGATCATTAATCAAGGCGAATCCTGGCAAGAGAATCCCGCCAAGAACAGCAAGACCATTAAGTTTCATGTTCCGCCACCTTCGGCCTAGAACAATAAAACTGTCGGATTGGCGCGGTAAGCCCGTTCGCGGTTGATTGAATCATTGCACGGTGTCTGGCTGTTCGAGATGACGCCGGAAATAAACGGCGTAGAGGCAGAGTAAATCTCACGCGTGGAACGCGCGTTCGTCGCGCAACGCTCGATGATCCCCGAGAAATTAATAACGAGATCTTAGCGAGGTACCCGCTTCGTTTGGCCCACCTTGACACGGTTAAGATCGTTAAGATCGTCGACAGGGAGATAGTAATTTTCTATACGACACGCGTCTGCGATGGAAGAAGGCTTCCAAGTTGCGGCCAAAGTCGCCGAACGTTACGAATTTAGCCGACATCTGGTCCAGTCTCCGCTGTACTTTGCTCAACGAACCACCGATCGGATTCCAAATAGCTGCTACCTTTCTCTATCCCTCCGCGTAACTCCCGATTTCGTAAACTGAGAAAATCGGCGGATGAAACGGATTAATCGGCGCGCAATAGATCGTAGAAAATGAAAGTTTCGCGGTTGGGAAGGAAAAGAAAAAAGAAAGAAGAAAAGAAAAGGGTCAACTCGTTTGGAAAATCTTTGGACGAGAAGAAGGGGAGAAGGTGAACGCGACAGGAGATCGACTTGAGCGGGCGACACGTAAGAATAAGGGGTTCACGGTGAAACGGGGTGCGCGGTTACACGCAAAGGAATTTCTCGATCACGAAAGCGCGCGTTCGCGAATATAAGAACGTAATTGAAAATCGCGCTCTAGGCGAAGGAAAAGGTTCGATCTCGACCCAGTGTGACGAACGCGCGTGGAAGAAGAACCGCGTACCGTTGCATCGACGCGAACGGGCGAAATCGTCGGTTTGTCCGGTATCGTTAAGAGAAACGCGCGGCCTTTAATCGCTGTAAAATGGTGGCTTTCCGACGATACCGAGAGTTGCGTGGAATACCTCGGGCCGGGTGGTCGCGGCGATAAAGTGGCCTCGGAAGTGGCCGTGGAAGTGGCCGCGACGAGCGGCGGCAAGACGCGTTCGCGGTGGAAGTTTCGCAAAGTCGAGGGATGACGTTGCGCCAGCGAGTAGATGGTAAGATTGCGCGGAAAACACCCCGTGGCACGACGGTGCCGCAAACACCGACATACTGCGCATAGCGTGCAATATTAAACGGTCAAAATGAAATTCTAAGTAGAGAACCACTGTTTCCCTCTGACGTTCCTCAACATCGGCGATGAAATTCCTTCTCCTTCATCGCGTGGCGCGGCTCGCGTAGGTAAGACGCGACGAAACGGGCGTTTTTCGATCGTCGTTAATCGAAGCGTCGTTATCGCGCGAGGAATCCGCGTCGGTTTATCTTTGGAAGTCGGTTCGCCGGCCGGATTAGCGCGCGGTTTGGGCAGAAAATTCCGCGATAAGGTACGCCGCGCGAAAACAGTGGCAACGTGATCCGATGTTTACGTAATGGAGCAACGGTAGGAGTGCGCGAAGAGACGAGAAGCCATAGGCACGCTCGAGCAACGCGACTGCACGCTGACAAATTGCTTCAACGTTTTCGGCTAGGATACGGCTTAACTCGGTCCGGCGTAAATTTTGCTCGGTCATAACGCCGCGAGTTAAACGGTTTGTCCGCGTTTCCCGAGCTTCTTCCGCGTACAAAGTCGCGCGATCGTTTCCTCCTCGCGGCACGCGATTCACCGAATTTCCGCGCGACGAAAACGCGTCGCGTCGGTCGGCGAGTAAGAGGACCGAGGTAGCGAGACGTCGATGATCTTTACCGATTCGAGTTCAAGGTTCCTCTCGTCGCGATCCTGGCCAATGTCACCGGATATCCACGTGTCTCTGGGATATTACGCGCATATTTTCCCACGTTAACCGCTTTCTTCCTCGACGAGCGATCGGGAACAGGATGAAAGGGTTATCGTTGGTCCTTTAACGGCAAAGTAATATCGATAGGTGTCTCCTCGACTTCTCGATAGAGAGGCAAAGAAGAACGGAGAGAGAGAGAGAGAGAGACGTAACGATGCGACGAATCGTAGCGTGTCTCGAAGAAAACGTGGAACGGGGGAAAAGGGTTGAAACGGAA
>NW_016908568.1:10007-77568 GCF_001483705.2 Eufriesea mexicana | reverse complement strand
GAAGAGCGATTCGATCCGGGCAACTCGATCGACTTTTGGCAATACGAAACCGGTGACCCAATTTCCTCGGATAAAACTACTCTCGGATAGCGTGTTCGACGTTTCGACGCCCTTTACACGCCTTCGGATCCCGACGAAAGCCGCGCAATCGATAATTGCAAATTAGCCGGTCGGATTGCCGGTGGAAAGGCAGGAAAACAAAACCGCCAACTTTTCGTACGGCTCGGAGATAAAATTCGCCTATTGTTCGGAAATCCTGTCGCGCGTTTTTCTCCCTCGACCTTTCATTTTCCCGGGTCGAGAAAGGCAGGAAAAAACGGAGAACGGAGAGAACGCGGTCGGATAAACGATTGACGAAAATAACGAGAAATCGAAGTGCAGCGGTGCGCGGAGTCGACACGGCGCGGCCGGTCGGAAAACGCGTTAGCGACACGATTGCCGATTTTCTTGCGCATCGAAGAAGCTTCCATGGAATACCTCGTTTTAACGCGATTGTTCGTTTTCGTAAACAACGTAATAGAAATTATCGATCGGCCCATACGGAACGGACGCCGCAAAGTTTTTATCGAGTTAGCTTTTGTTCGCAGGAAAAGCCGAACATCGTGCGGCATCGTTGGCGGATCGAGCGATGCAACAGCCTTCGGTTAAAATGTACGCTTTTAATGTTTAAAACCCGCGATCGATCGTGTACGGCAGCCAATTCATCGCTCGATCAAAGACACGTTTCAGCAAAAGAGTCCGCGCGCGCGAGATCTTCGTCGAGCGGTTGGTGGGGAAAAAAGAAAAAAAAAGGAAAAAAGAAAAAAAAATAGAGAGAGAGAGCCTTTTGCAAGCGGATGTATCAAAGTAGAAGCGACTGGTATCGGTTTTTCTCTGCAGGGAAAGTTTCCTCCGGAGTGACTCGCGTCGGATTATCGATTCGCGTTTACCTCGACGATTCGCGACTTCCGATACCGAGAGACTAATTTACGCGGATTTAGGTCGCGCGATGGATGCGTAACGACGATCGATTCGCGGCATCCGATCGTCCGGTGCGGAGAGAACGACACACAAGGCTAGACGTAATCGGCGTCGTTCGTAGACGCGATCGGCGCGTGATCGTCGCGACTTTGCCGGAATATTTCGCGTGTCCCGCCTTCGTCTGCCGCCGGAATTATTGATTCTGGCACCAAACCCGTATCCCGATGGTCTTCAATTTCCTTTTCCGAGTGAAGGACGAAAACGTTCTCGGAGATCCATTGGCAGGCCCGAGCAGACTCGTCGACGCCTCGGCATTAACGATACTCCTTATTTTCCCGTCTTTTCTAGCCATCCTTGAGATGCATCGCGTTCCCGACGTTTTACCACCGGTTGCCTTCGAGAGACGTACGAGAGCTTACAACGAATTACCGTGACACCGATGGAACGGCCAGTCACAGTCGACGAATACTCCATTCGTCTCTTTCGGAACGAGCCACATCGTCGATCGAGCCCGAACGTGCGCTTTAAGTCGGTCACGCTTCGCACGGGTTAAAGAAACGTCAAAGCACCGGTGCACCGATGCATCTCCGAAAACGACCACCGATCTCTACGAGATCTCTACGAGGTCGTTTCGCCCTTCACACGCCGGTCTCTCATCTCGGAATAGTCACCTCATATCGTTGCAGCGAGTTCGACGAGTCACTGACTAGCGTAGAGTTTCGTCTTCCTCGATCGGCACTCACATGAGGAAACGAAATATCGCTCGCGTTGTCGTGGTCGTCGGCGTCGTGGTCGTTGTCGTCGTGGTGATCGTCGTGACGGTGGTGGTGGTGGTGGTGGTGGTGGCGGTGTTGGTGGTGGTGGTGGTGGTAGTGGTGGTAGTGGTGGTGGTGGTGGTCGTCGTCGTGGTAGTGATCGATGAGATAACGGGAGCACAGATCGAAGGATCGCGATCTCGATCGTGATCGTATCCGACAGAAACGCACCGTTCGAGATGAGGAAAATGTCACGCGACGCGAGCAACGGTTGTCTGTTGGAAGGGAACGCGCGAACGAACACACGCGAGAACGTACGCTTTGCGACTGAGTTTGATATCCTCCTCGAGGATAGCCCGCGGAGGAGAGCTCTACCCCCACTCGGCTGGTTAGGAACGGCATCGACGGACGGACGAAGGGTGCACGGGCGAAGGAGGGTGTACCTCTCGGTGTCTATAAAGCGACATAACGGGAGTGCGCGTGCGTCCGGCGATCGTGTGCACGCTTTACCCGCAAAGTGGCAACCGGTGGCACCGGTGCCACCGGTGCCACCGGCCGCCTCGACGTCTATTTACGCAGACGATGCACCGTGTCACGCTGATCGGACCGGCCGGGGCCGGGGCTCAGGCCGCGCCGCGCGAACCACTTGCACACACCACTTGCACACACCACGCTGCGTCCTCGAGGACGATACACCCCGAGCGCGCAACCCTCTCGCTAACGACCCTCGCTCCTCTCCTTCCATCATGCCTCGCTACCGTACTCCTCTTTTTTTATTTTTTATTTTTTATCTCTCGCTCATCGATTCGCGCTTTTCCATCGGGGCTACCAAATATTTTTTCCCCCGTTCGCGTCATCCGTTGTCGCGAAACGCGCCTATCCTCCTCGGCCGTCGTCTCGACCGTCGCTTCATCGGGACCATTTACGGTTTAACGCGCGCGAGTAAACTTGGTTTCGTTTCGCGCATTAGCCACCGTTGGAACGCACCGTTCCGAATATATTGTTAAACTTCCCGCTGATTACGTTACCAGACGACGGATGTGTTTAAGCGCGCGTTGCGACGCGGCCTAAGTTGGATTTAGATTAAACTCGGGATCGTGTGTATACTTGCAACGAGTGAACGCGATAACGATGTAGCGCACTGCGCATTTGCAGGTGTACCGTGGAAACTCGATCTGACTTTAATCGATGCACGCGTACGCCGAACGAATCCGTATCCGCGCGAGCGACGGTGGTGCCGGACGATGTCGCAGCCACTGAAAATTCCAATTCCGCTTCGACGAGCTCGCGTTTTTGCTCGGAAAATCTCGAAGGGGAGGCGTAAAGTATTCGGTAAATATACCGGGTACTCGGAGGAACGTGTGATACGTGTGCCTGTAGGGATATCGTTGCGCAACGACCAAGAGCTCGCGCTAAAGCTGATGGAAGAACCGAGCATGAATATCGGCACGTTTCGAGGTACAAAACCGCGACACGCGGCGAGCCAACGAATTAATCGTCGCGGCAAACGGGCCATTCGATAAACAAGAAACACGATGTAGAACAGCACTCTAAGCTCCCCGGAGTCTGGGACGGGAAAATTTAAGGTAACGTTAGCTCGCAAATTTAAGGCGACCGCATCGGCGTCTCGCTAACCATCCCCGTGTCGGTGTGTATTTATGGGAAGGATGCACCGTCACGTTAATCGGACCATACCGCGAGTCGATACACACCGGAGGCAGAGGCGGAGGCAGAGGCGGAGGCAGAGGCGGAGACGAAGCCAGTCTTTGCTCGCCAAGCAATGCGTTAGCCGCGGTTAATGTTTTCCGTCCAGTTTTCCCGACAATCCAAGTACCTAGCCTTTTTCTACTCGTCTGCCGTACGAGTTCGATCGATGCGAATTCGTCGATATTCCCGGCTAACGAAGTCGGTATGCTCGGTTAACATGGACGCCGACGCGAAGAATCGGAGATCGTTAACGGGGGCAGGTCGCGAGAACGAACGAACGAAATTTTCCCGGAAAAATGATATCCCGATGCTTCCGTTAATTCCAGCCGCGTGGAGCGCGATGACGTTAATTTGCGGGCGATAGGCTTGTTAACGGGTGCAATTTAACTTATTTAATATAACGCAACAGTGAGATATTGCATTCCAGCGCGCGCTGCTTGAACGTGGGTGGAACATTCCGTTGGTATTGATTCGCTATAATTCCAGAACATCTCGGGAAACTAGCAAGCCGGTATGGAAAACGTACGAGGTAACGATATGTTCCGTGTAAAATTATCGTCCGCGATAAAGGCGCGTATGCGCGATATCGCTCGCGCGATCGCCGATTTCGCCCGCCAACCGTCTCGAGCGAGAAACCGAGCTATCGCGCGTTCGCCGTTTCCTTTGCACACCATTCGGAACACCTTTTATTCCGTTCTAAACCGTTTCACCTTAAATTTCGTAGGAAATTAATTAAATAGGTCGATTGCGCGGAGCAATCGACTAGACAAGCTATTATAGTAATTTGCAGATCGCGCTCCTCTTTTCGCCCGTTATCGACCAAACGATGGAAATGCGATCGCAAATGTTGTCTGACACGCGTGCATAAATCACTTTACTTATCGACATTCGATAACCGATCGATAAACCGGTACACGCGGACGTGTACGCCTAGTACGAAATAAACGCAGCGATTAAAAGATATTTATATACTTTTACGGGTATATCGGAGACCAATTACGCGATGTTTTCGTTCGTCGAGATTCGAGGTTTCTTAGTCGCGCGAACGACACGCAAGGGAATAAATAAATGCTTTTCCGCGTAAAATCGAAAGGTGGACGCGTAATTAAGACACAGGGAGAGCGATTGGGAACGAAACGATTTATCGAGGTGCGACATCGGATTAATAAATCATCTCGCAGCGACGAGATAGGCGTATTTAGTTAATCGACAACGCGGCGTGGCGGCACACGGTCAGGCTCGTTTTCATCGAGCAACGAAAATTCTTCGATCCGCGTCGCAGTCGAAAATCGTTTGTTGCCGTTCGAATCCAATTCGGTGCTCCGGAATTCGGCCAATTTTTACAGTCACGCCTGTAATCTAATTTCACCACACGTACGCGATTTATATCGGTTCTAGAGTTAGAGAGTTCATGGTTTCGAATCAGGCAAGCACAAACGGATGTAGGTTATCCCGGACCGATCGAATTTCTTTTGCACGGCCTATTCGACGCCATGCTAAAACCGTACAGGCAAAATTCTCTCTCTCTCTCTCTCTCTCTCTCTCTCCCCCTCTCTTTCCATGTGCACTTACATTTTCTTCTTCTTCCTCGGCGTCATAAATCGAAAACCACGCGCCGCGTTACATATGTATGCCATTTGCAACGATCTCGCACCGAGAATGACTGCCTAGAGTGCAAAATGTATCCATTTCGTCTCATTGTCATGCACGTGGACGCTAATAATAGTCGTAACTACCGTTGGCAGAAAGACCCTAGCCCGTGATTCCGCTCGGTATACCCACGAACGAGCTTTTAATAAATGATCAGCCATCGTCTTGGCTGCGCGAGCCAACAGACGGACGGAACAACGAGGAATTCGCGTGCTTTATCGCGACCTTGCGAAGCAACCGGTTCGCGACATCCCCGCTGCTCGCTTATCTCCTCCAAACGACCCCGGTTAGCAAATAGCCCAACCCTAACGGCCGTGATACGAAATAGGATTAGCAAAAAACCGCGATCGATCCGACATCGATTCGCCAAGGTTCCGCTTGGTTCGTTCTCCTCCGATCGGGATTTACTACCATCCAGTAGAAATCGTTACCTCAGCGTCACGAAATGTCGTCGGAAACGAGCAAGAAGCCCTATGAGCTTCCGAGCTGGTGGCGTTGCCGCAAAAACGGCCAACAGAAGCGACAAAAAGCGGAAAAAGCCGAGTAGCTCGCTAATGGCCAGACAACGGTCGCGTTCCACGCGAAATCGAGTCAAGGAAGTTTCGCTCAGGGTTTCGCAGTTTCCCCTATCTATACCTTTCGCGACTTTGACTTTTGCGAAAAATACAGCGACCGCGAGGGCGACTCTATTCTCTAATCGCGAAAACGCTCAAACTGTCGGAATAACGACGAATTTCCGCTAGAGTATCCCGCAGCCCACCGATCACCGACCGATTCTTCGGGTTGGATTTACGATCCTCCGCGATTAAGTTTTTATCGGCCGTGCATTTTCGCGATGGCGAGCGAGCAGGATAGCCCCGCTTATCAAGCTTCCAGCCAATAACGCCGCGCTCGATCCGACAAAACCTTTCTACTCGTTGCGTTCAAAACGTCCCTGCCCTGTTTGCGTGTACGGTAAAAGGCTTATCTGCTCGTTCGATGACTAAACGCACTTATAAACTGCAAAAGCGCGCTATGAAAAATCAAAGGGACGAATAGTATATCGGCGAGGGTCCCCCGGGGGTGGAACTTTTGTTGTTAGCCACGGGCTGGACCTATCGCGCGCGATTCCCATCGATCGGACATCGTTTTATTCCGTCATCGTCTTCCTGCGGATTAATTCGAGCGTCGAAATCGACGATTTATTCGCTGTCCGAGTTTTTCGCGGGGTTGAGAGCGTACGACGCGCCAGAGATAAATGGAACGCGCTAATTCTTACCCGACGAACGACGCCATGCGATCTAAAAGACACGACGACCACGACCTCGAGGAACGAATCGCGATCGCGTGGAATCGTTGAAACGCGAGGGCGTTGTTTCGGACCTTCCGCGGCAACGTTACGACGCGAAAGGAAGCCAGGTTGTCGTTACTTTTCTAAACAACGCTGCAACCGTGTTTCTTATTGTATATCGCGAATGTGCAAGTTGGCTGCAGCGGGTCGCAACAGGTGCACTCGATTCGCGACCCTTTACGACCTGACTGCTGCTGCTGCTGCTGCTGCTACTGCTGCTGCAGGTATACACGGAGAATGCGAGTTGCAAAAGACCGAAAACTACGACGGAAGATCTCGTGAAAAGCACATGGGTGTTTTTTCTGTCGGTTGATGCACGTGCCTACAGCATCCTCTCCCCGGTCTGTTCTTTTCACGGTATTTATTTTTTCTTGTCGGTTCGCTGTCCGCTCTCTAAGCGGAGTGGAAAGTCACTCCGGTTCCTCGGTTCATTTACAGTCGCACGTTTTGTTTCGGTTCGCCTTTCATTTAATTTTTAACCGCCGCTGTCCCCCTCTGGACCGCTAAACTTTCGGAAAAGCGTAATTCTCGGTGGTCCGTGAATTTCCCGGGAAACGAGAAACGAGCCAACCCTTTTCGCCCGACGACTCGCGTCTTTGCAACATTTACGCCTGACTACGCGTCGCGTTTCGGTCAAGTTCTCCTGAACCGCGTGGTACTATCGCGTCTTCGAATGACATACACGGAATTGGATGGAAAAAGTAAAAGAAATATAGAAATGTGGTGAACTCACCACAGGAAATTACATCGACGATCCAAACAGGAGTAGAGACAATTACGCAGGACCCTCCTGGATTATCTGAAACAGAGAGAAATAAAGTTAATTTATTAATGAATCAAATTTTTCAAACTCGCGAATAATTACGAGAAAGGGATAAGAATTTCAAAAGGTACCCCGATCTCTTCTACCACGTTTGTTAATCCCATGCCGCACGATGATGCCACGTGCCACTGTCAACAAAGTTGGTCACGCGTCGAGCCATTTCGTCCGAACGCGGCGAAGAATAACACGCAACTGACAAAGAGACGGGAAACTACCTGCGAAAATTAGCCTAGCCCGAGATGTTTACGTAGAGTCTTATCTACGAGCCACGCCTCTCACCGACGACAGCCGTGTTTGGCTCGGCGATTTCCTTAGCGCGAGGCTTATTGCGGTCGAAGAGGTTAAATAGCGTTTCGCACGGTAGTCTAGATATTAGGCTTACGCGAACCCTCGTGCAGGGACTATCGGAATCCTCGCACGGTTGAACGAAAGAGCGTAAAGCGACGAGGAGTCGAAGGGTGTACCCTAGGCTGGGGTGGCGGGCGAGGAAATTGAACAGGAAAGCGTCAGGTAGGAGGAGGCGAGCCCGAATACCGCATAGATCACGCGTATTCTTACGTTCGCACGCGCGTGCCGGCAATTCCGTGATTCGTTGGTTACACGGCGGTCGAGCATTGTTGCCCGCTAATTTACGGACCAATTAATTAGCACCACGGAGCTCAGATATTCCTGGCTCCCCGGAACGCGTCGCTCGAATCACCCCTCTGCGTTTCCTCGTTTTCTAAGCCCCCTCTTCTCATCCTCCCCCTTGCCCATCGCTCCTTCCACCCTCCTCTACGAGAGCGTTCGTCTGACTTCGCAGCTGTATCGCGTTAGCTCGGAACGCGTTCTCCTTGCCACGGCTGGCTTCGGTACTAGACGGAGGATTTAATCGTCTCGAGACGTTTACGTATTCGCGCGATAAAAGGAACGATCAGCGAAGCGAGCGATCGAAAATACGGAAGAGAAACGCACCCTCGCGAGAGAACCGGCGCGGGGATGACGGAATTTTTACTGGGGACAAGAACGTTGATATTTCTTGGTGGAAAAAGCGGCGCGCACGTGTGTCGGTGGATGCTCGCGAACGTTATAGATGACAGTGTCAGCGACAGAGGGTCGACACGGCAGACAGGACAACGCGGTGTCAGTGGCCGGGGGTGCAGAGTGCAGGAGACAACGAATAATTCATCCCTTTCTGCCGTCCCTCTGCAGAGATGCGACGCACGTGTCGTCGCTACACGCCAAATATCCTCGTTGCGTTGCAACTCGCCACGCGAAACATAATCTTTCAACTGCGTGGTCACTCGTTCGTTAATTCCGCAACTGAATCACGTGCTCGAGCCAGGTGTCTCGATGGCTCGAATATTTCCTAGGTATACGCGATACGTCGCTCTACGTGTACGTAGCAGTGTCGAAACGAAATTTCGTTTAAACGGAATACTCGTGGTCGCTGTGTTTCGAGGGGTCGAAGAGATGGAGGAATGTTTTTTCCACTGCCAGAAGTTGGTAAGGAAATTCGAGCTGGTCCGTTTGACAGACGGATTAATTTCTGACAGTCGTGTCACGACTCATCTTCGCTCAAAAGTGCGAGCAAATAGGCGGAAGACAGCGATAACGTCCGCGCCAATAACGGCGGTCAGCTATGATTATTAATCATGTGCAGGTTGCGCGTGCGAGTGTCAGCGGTGCGTGGGGAGGCCTGACTAATCGTTCCGCCATTGCGGAATAATATACCCATGGTGGTCGAAGCTCGTTTTGCCTCCCTCTGTTTCTACAGTTTAGACGTTCCGCTAGACTTGCACTTTGTTTTGCGCCACGCGTCAGAGAATAGCGTTTTCGACCGGAAACAGTTTTATCTCGTACCTTTGCAAACATTTCGACAACGGGTACGTATTTGCTGTCCGTTCGTATTTCGTTCCGTTCGAGGTATTTCGCTGGAAAGATTGGAATTTCGACGAAATAACGCGGGGAAAGTTTATTCTTCGTTACCGATCGGATTAAATTCGATAAAATGGCGATAGCTCGTCTCGGTTCACCATTGGAAGTCTCAGCTGCTAGGCTGTTTCCGGTTGTGCGAAAACAGGGCGAGCATGTCTTCCGGGCAGGATATTTTGCGGGGGAGTACGAAATCCTCCAGTAAACCAACGGAATCCTACCGGCTGCTAGCTTTATCCTGGCACGGTCTCGCGTTAATGCAGCAATAAACATGCATCTATCTGAAGCACGAGCAAAGTCACGGGGCTTCGACGAAGGAGAACAAGGCTACGAAGAATAATACGCGTCAACGGAGAAAAGAAAAATAGTCGCGTGCGGAAAAGTTTTCGAGAAAACTCGAAACGAAGTTCAGATTCGTTAAGGTCTGCCCTTTTATCTCGCCGCGGAGAAACGCGAAAATGAATAATCTTGACGCATCGACGTAAACGAACAACGTTATCGAACGACAAAGCCAAGTTTGTCCGTGTACCGCGAGAATGTACGAAAAGCCTACGCGCAAAAGCTACAAAATAGTTTACAATGGGCCACAGCAGTGTTTGCGCCGCCATAAAAAGAGCTTACGTCGAGAGAAATGGTTGTTGGCTAGTCTTTGAAGTACGCCAACCGTGCTCCGACCACCGGTGTATCGCGAGGACGGTTACGTTGCGAAGAAAATCGTAACATCGAGTACTCGCTGTTTCGCGAAATAATTACAATTGCTTTGGAATCGTGCGTTTCGTTAGTAACGCGACTAGCCGCTTCGAATAAATCGACGAATCGGAGAGATAAACACGTCGGAGATTTACGCGAGAAAAATGGAAACGCGATTCGTATCCCGCAACGTATTCCGCGAATCGTAAAAGCTATAAAGTTTCACGAGCTATGAAACAAGTAAATAGCTTAAATTATCGCGTACTTTTTCTTTCGACGAACATCGAAATTTCACGAAAGAAGCGAAAGATTCGAATAAAAATTATATCTATCCTCGGGTACCAACGATCGATACCAGATCGTCGATCGTATCGATTCGTCGGAATCGTCACATTTTCGTCTTTCTTTTTCTTTTTCTCTTTTTTTCTCGCAAGCGTTGATACGAGTTCTTGTAAACGGTACTAACTCTCGTATTTGGGTCACCGAATAATGAATCCCCGGTTCATTCATTAGAAGACAGTCTATTTCTATAATAATAACGAAAATAAGTTTACCCGACAGTATTTTTGTTCCGACTCGTAGCACGCGTACGTGGCGCACAATACGGAAAGGAAGTTAATTACTCCTCGCTCCCATTTCGATTTTTTGAATAGCCAGCCGCTCAACAAAAGGGGAGAAAAGACATAACGTCGCTGGGAAAAAATAGGTTGCATCGTGAAGGGCCTGTTTTGAAATATTTTTTAGTCACTGCCACAGGAATTTTTTAGTCTCGGAATTTTTTAATTCTCGAAATTTTTTAAAGTTTCGCGCAAACGCGCGTTACGCTTCCTCGACTTCTTCCACGTACCCTGCCCTTGTATCGTTCCAACGAATACCGTGTACGCGAGTGCGCCGAACGAAGAAAACGGGCAAAGATGAAATATGTAAAAACCAAAGCGATTTCCTGTACCGTTTCGAAGTATCATCATCGGCGAGGATGGGTTTTCAGACTTTTTGGAACAAAAGAGCGAAGCGACGAACGCTTGATTACGGCGAGCGATTAAATTTTTCATTATCGAAGAAATTCTGCAACGTCAGAAATAAGTAATAATCGGCAGATCGCTGCGTTCGCTCGAGCAGCGCTTTTCGTTTTTCTATCCGACAATGATATCTCGATCGCGGGTAACGTCGATAAAGTCGAAGATATTTCGAAAAATACACCAACGCTATGCGTCGAGGAAGATTCTTACTCGCGTTACATGCTGCACCACCCTTTCCGTATTTCGACCGAACTCGAGTTTCCAACCGGGATAGCTTTTTTAATATTTTCGCTTCCTGTGCTTTTTCCCTGTTTTTTTTTTTCTTTCCCCCTTTATTTTTTCGTGTTTGCGCTTTCGAAACGTTTTACCATTCCGCGACTTTGGCATTAAAACGCGAAAGGGGGAAAAGTCGTCCGGAACGTCGGGAAAAAATTTCGCGTGGTTTCCGCGAACAGGAAACATCTCGTCGCATCTCATCGATGGCAATGGACAAAGCTTCAAACTCGTATTCATTCGCCGTCTGGTTTCTTTTCGCTGCTCGAGGAGGCAGATCTGCTCGTGGCCAAAGCATTGTGCTATTCCAATTCTAGCGTGACGCGCCGAAGGACACGGATCCTTCCGCTTTATACGAATTATACGTGGACCTCGCGGTTATTTTAAAAGATCGTCGTCTGCAGACGTCTTTAATCTCGGGATGCGGATTCCCTTTCCTCGACGCGGAAGGAAACGGATTCTTTCCAGCGTCGCGTCCAACCCCTCTAGGGTAGGTAGGTACTCGCGCGATTACAACGATATAAATTTTTCGTCCAAATTTCCCGTCCACGGGAAAAAATGTCGACGTGGAAGGCGAAGAAAAGGTAAGAAAGAGGAAAATCTGCTAGGTGGTCAGGAAACATCGAAACAAAGGTACTTGGTCGTAGCCCGGCGTTCCCCTTGGGTGAAGGGTGTCGACGGGATTAGCAAAAAGTCGGAGCTGACGGACGGAAAGCGGGAGAGTTAATTTTCCCGAAGGATCACGGTCGTGCAAAACGGAATGAATGTCGGGGAAAGGGCAGCTCTGGTTCAATTATTACGGAACGATAGAAACGGATTATCACGCTCGATTTCGTCGCTTCTGTATTAAGCGACAAGTCGCTGGGCGAGCCGACGCTGCGCCCGACAACCGTGTAATTCGCCAACCTCGAAAAATCATCTCCGCGGAAAAAATGTCGTGACTCCCGCAGGCCGGGAAAAGGAAGGAGCAGAGAGGGGAAAGTTTCTCTGGAACTCGACTCCCGACGTTGGCCGACCGATGCCAAGGAAAACCTACCCCTATCGATAGACCCGCGGGTACGAAAATAACGTCTCTATCCCGTAATGCCATCTAGACTCGTAATTACCGGACGATCGCGAGATCGTAATGGGGGTAGAAGTACGCCAACGACGCATCGACCAGCGCCTGGAATTAATCCAGCGAAAAGGCCCGACGGTTCCGGAAGCTAATACGAATCATGAAGTACGGCCCATTTCGAAGCGACGAGCACCTGAGGCTCTCGCGAAATCTCGACTAAACGTAGTTTTCGCAAGAACCACTTCCATTCTCGTGCCACCCGAGCAGGAAAGAAACGATATTATACCGACTGGAGATCATTTGGAAAATGATTCGCATGCCCCGTTCCAGAGGAGGGCTGGTCCTACGAACTTGATTACATTTCCGTATTCGCATGAACCTCTGGCGGAACAGCCGTGGTCTCGTGGTGGGAAAAGTTGGCGAGAACGAAAGAAGGCTGCTCGCGACTCGCCCAGTACAATTCGCTGGACGGAGTTCTCGACTCGTGCTCGAGCTGGCCGCTAGAAATGGTCGAAGCATTATTTCTGTTCGGGATACCCGTTGACCCGTATTCCTATTCGCAAAGTCAACGGCAGACCAGCGTTCCTTTCGTCGATACTAGAATTTCTTGGCAGCGCTTTTCTTCCTGGCCCCGCACGGGTCGCTCGATAATCTCGAAAAAAAAAAAGGAAATAAAGGGAAGAAAAAAAGAGAAAAAAGAGGAAAGAAAAAAAGAAAAGCGCGACTGCTCGGGACGGCCGCTCTCGCATGGCTGATTAACTCGATATCCGAACGTATCGAGTCGGCAACGCGAAAATCGTTGCCGATCCACGAAATAGTAGCCACTTTACGTGTCGCTAAACTCTAAGAGAACGTTTATCGACTAGCTATAGTCGATCGAACCTGCGGAGAAATTCGAGAACGAAAAGCTACGGCCGGAGTCTTTTATTTACGCGTTTGCCGTAAGATGGAGCACGCTGATCAGCCGGTACGCTATATTCCGGAATTCCTATGGCGAACGAAATTCTATCGCGAAGGAAGAATCGAATTCGCCCGTCCATCGTAAACATCGTCAATTTTCGCGCGAAAGGAGAGGAAAAGCGCGACGACGTCTCGAGCGAAAGGTGAGTCGAGTAATCGATAAAATTCTCTTAGCGATTTCAACGTAACGCTGTAAAAGAGGCGCCAGGCACTCGCTGGTGCAGCCTCGGTTCTGAATAATTCACGGCATATATTTTCCTTTTCTCCTCTTTTTTCACCCCTTTTTTTTTAATACGGTTCGTTATCGTGCGCACGAACGATGTAATTGAATTAAAAAAGAATGCCACCGATTATTCAACGCGGGAAAAAAATATGGAAGTCCTTTTAAACGCGTATCGATTTAACTCGCACAGTTTAATTAAGAACGTGTGCACGGTTCGTGCGCGAGACGAGCGTTTTAAATTCGTCCGAGCCGTTTGATGCATATTTCGGTCGGCTTTCAAACAGACCTTTTATCGAGACGAAGAGAAAATGATTCGAATAAAAAATGTGTCGCGTGCGCCGTTAGAATCGGCGCGAATTCAACGGTAAATGATCGACGAGTAATCAGCCGAGCAATCGTCGTCGCGATGCCTGACACCGATGCGACGCGTGATCGAGAAAAGACGGTATTTCGAAATGGGTGAAGGGTGTCGACGGGATTAGCAAAAAGTCGGAGCTGACGGACGGAAAGCGGGAGAGTTAATTTTCCCGAAGGATCACGGTCGTGCAAAACGGAATGAATGTCGGGGAAAGGGCAGCTCTGGTTCAATTATTACGGAACGATAGAAACGGATTATCACGCTCGATTTCGTCGCTTCTGTATTAAGCGACAAGTCGCTGGGCGAGCCGACGCTGCGCCCGACAACCGTGTAATTCGCCAACCTCGAAAAATCATCTCCGCGGAAAAAATGTCGTGACTCCCGCAGGCCGGGAAAAGGAAGGAGCAGAGAGGGGAAAGTTTCTCTGGAACTCGACTCCCGACGTTGGCCGACCGATGCCAAGGAAAACCTACCCCTATCGATAGACCCGCGGGTACGAAAATAACGTCTCTATCCCGTAATGCCATCTAGACTCGTAATTACCGGACGATCGCGAGATCGTAATGGGGGTAGAAGTACGCCAACGACGCATCGACCAGCGCCTGGAATTAATCCAGCGAAAAGGCCCGACGGTTCCGGAAGCTAATACGAATCATGAAGTACGGCCCATTTCGAAGCGACGAGCACCTGAGGCTCTCGCGAAATCTCGACTAAACGTAGTTTTCGCAAGAACCACTTCCATTCTCGTGCCACCCGAGCAGGAAAGAAACGATATTATACCGACTGGAGATCATTTGGAAAATGATTCGCATGCCCCGTTCCAGAGGAGGGCTGGTCCTACGAACTTGATTACATTTCCGTATTCGCATGAACCTCTGGCGGAACAGCCGTGGTCTCGTGGTGGGAAAAGTTGGCGAGAACGAAAGAAGGCTGCTCGCGACTCGCCCAGTACAATTCGCTGGACGGAGTTCTCGACTCGTGCTCGAGCTGGCCGCTAGAAATGGTCGAAGCATTATTTCTGTTCGGGATACCCGTTGACCCGTATTCCTATTCGCAAAGTCAACGGCAGACCAGCGTTCCTTTCGTCGATACTAGAATTTCTTGGCAGCGCTTTTCTTCCTGGCCCCGCACGGGTCGCTCGATAATCTCGAAAAAAAAAAAGGAAATAAAGGGAAGAAAAAAAGAGAAAAAAGAGGAAAGAAAAAAAGAAAAGCGCGACTGCTCGGGACGGCCGCTCTCGCATGGCTGATTAACTCGATATCCGAACGTATCGAGTCGGCAACGCGAAAATCGTTGCCGATCCACGAAATAGTAGCCACTTTACGTGTCGCTAAACTCTAAGAGAACGTTTATCGACTAGCTATAGTCGATCGAACCTGCGGAGAAATTCGAGAACGAAAAGCTACGGCCGGAGTCTTTTATTTACGCGTTTGCCGTAAGATGGAGCACGCTGATCAGCCGGTACGCTATATTCCGGAATTCCTATGGCGAACGAAATTCTATCGCGAAGGAAGAATCGAATTCGCCCGTCCATCGTAAACATCGTCAATTTTCGCGCGAAAGGAGAGGAAAAGCGCGACGACGTCTCGAGCGAAAGGTGAGTCGAGTAATCGATAAAATTCTCTTAGCGATTTCAACGTAACGCTGTAAAAGAGGCGCCAGGCACTCGCTGGTGCAGCCTCGGTTCTGAATAATTCACGGCATATATTTTCCTTTTCTCCTCTTTTTTCACCCCTTTTTTTTTAATACGGTTCGTTATCGTGCGCACGAACGATGTAATTGAATTAAAAAAGAATGCCACCGATTATTCAACGCGGGAAAAAAATATGGAAGTCCTTTTAAACGCGTATCGATTTAACTCGCACAGTTTAATTAAGAACGTGTGCACGGTTCGTGCGCGAGACGAGCGTTTTAAATTCGTCCGAGCCGTTTGATGCATATTTCGGTCGGCTTTCAAACAGACCTTTTATCGAGACGAAGAGAAAATGATTCGAATAAAAAATGTGTCGCGTGCGCCGTTAGAATCGGCGCGAATTCAACGGTAAATGATCGACGAGTAATCAGCCGAGCAATCGTCGTCGCGATGCCTGACACCGATGCGACGCGTGATCGAGAAAAGACGGTATTTCGAAAAAATTCCACCAACAACCTAACGAAACGAATAATCGTGAACGAGAACCGAGCAGCTGCTGCCCGGTCGTTCGAAGAGAGAGAAAAAGATGATAATTTCGCGAACTAAATGTTTGTTGCTCGATTCTGCGGCGTACGTTATTATTGTTCCAAAGTAATCGATACGCGAAGTGGGCTGATGCATCAATACCATTATCACATGGAACGATCACTAGCGCGTCATGTGCAAAATCAAAGCCAATCTGTCGAGCATAATGTTGACCAGCGAAATATCTGTGCGGCTTTTCGCTGCCATTCGACCAGATAAACATTAACAACGAACTCGAACGATGACGCGACGTAATTATACGACTTCCACTGTCGCGTTAATCGATTTCGTTCGTATGGATCGCGCGATGAATCGCCGAAACGAAAAGGTTTTCGCTCGAATGACCGATTTCGCGCATCTTGGCGCGAGCGATAAGCACTCCGGCTGCAATTAGTTTCGAGATCGTTCGAAAGCGTAATCGTGCCTTTTTGCGGCCAAAGGATAACGGCGTTCGGTGAACGATCGAGTCGCAAGAACGTCCATTCTCCGAGAGAAATTACAGGAGTGGTTCGAAGCTGTTACTAGCGAGCTATCAGAGCGCGCAACGCCGACTACACTCCACTTCCCCATAGATATTACATGTGCACGTATCTACTTGCAGTTATCTCTGCCAGTGAATGTCATCCGACAGGAAGGTAATCCATAATCAGGCTATGCCTATATCCACTTGGCTACCTAATACCTAATAGATCCCGCTCGAAGTAGATAGCCTGTGAATTACCGGCAGAATGAGTATGCAGAGACGTGTGCATGTCAGCCGGTGTTTCGTCGGGGAAAACTAGGTGAATCGGATGGAACTACCCGGCAATCTAGTCGAACTGCTCTGCTGGAAATAAGCTCTAACCTTCACGGGCTACCAGTCGTCGTCGCGAATTTAAGGATAATCGTATCAAATGCGACGGTACCGTGGCGTTTCGACTTGTCCACTTCTCGTTTTCTCCCTCGAACTTGACCGTGAATTTTATGAAAAACGCTGCGACGTTGGAAAATCGAAATCGACGCGTTTTTCAATCGTGCCGGAGATCTCGGGGGGAGATATATATATATATATATATACGAAGAGAGGGATATCGTTTCCAAGGTTCTCGGTTAAAAACTCGATTCTCGTTAGTGGAAAGGTGAGACGGGCGGGAGCAGTGGTCGTGCCTAATCTTCCGCCAAGGTGCACAAGCCAAGAAACTACCTTCGTTGAAGCTCACGAACTGCAAACAAGCTCTGTTGCACCGTAAGTATTCCTCGCAGACAATGGAGAGGACGGCGGGAAGGAGATGGGAAAAACGGAGGAGGATTGCGAGACTCTATATCTTGCATCGCGAAGGTCCGTAAAATCAGTCGTAAAAATCGTCTACGGAAGCGAAATTTACACAAGGATACAATGCGTCGCCTTTACGGCTGACAGATTTTATAGGTGATCTGCACGCAACGCGACGAGAGACTAAAAAATGATACTCGCGCCGCTTTTCCGCGATGGAATCGCGACGCTTACCTCGAGCAAACAGACGATGAACGCCGAGAGGGAAGTAAGAAGTTTATTCGACTTCAACGTTAACTAAAAGAATCGCCAAGTTCGTTGGTCCTTGGAAAATTCTGCGCACGAAATATCTCTCTGCGAGCCGTAAAAAAGTCTTCCTCGTCGGCGTAATAAAATCTTCCTCTGTCTGGCGACGTATAATGAGAGTTCCCTCCACGAAGAAAGCAGGGGTGGCCAGATGACACGAGGGTTAGATTTAACTCGGCTGGGAGATAAAGAGAACGGTTTTATCTTCGCGCGTGATTAAGCCACGCGGCAGTATATCATCGATTATATACTCGTTAGGCTAAGTGGCAACCCCCTTTTCCTCGGCTACGCTTTTCCTTCGACTTGCTCACGCGGAAAGATAACCGGTACCGTTTTCTTTGCACCCGACCATCGCGACATTATATTCAGATTTACGGGCCGTCGTTTCGACATCATTGATAAATAATCGAGGTCCGATGGTGGATGTAACGGTCCGTAAATTAATTCGAGAATTAACGCCAAACCGGCGGATAACGTTAACCCGAGGGGGGTGTTGCAGTGTCGATTTGCTACTATGCAGTATTCTGCCCTTGCAGAAGAGACTCTAGACCGCGACCTAGGAAAAAATCCTGGTAATTTTAATCGTATTACGACTTAAGCTCGGAGACAGATAGCGAATGTATCGTAATATGTAAGCTACTTTCTAAGGATTCCGAATCCAGCTGATCGACGAAACGTTAGGAAACTTATCGATCGGAAGTTCACTCAAAAATTGTTCCACGCTATCGAGTTACTTTACGTATACTATCGAAGCATAGAAACTTTTAAGACTCCGATACACGAGGTTTAGCACCATAAGAAGATTGTCAACGATCCTGTCCTTTGTCGGGAAAATTACCAGTTGTGCGTGACGCGCTGGCTATACGTAGTATGCCTGGAAGCTCGATTAACCACGCGAAAGACCTTAACGCGGAAGGGCGTTGCAATGCGAGATCTTGTCCTCTTAAATTCTATGGAAACACGAAATCCATTAAAGTTTCAGATGTCAAGATTCCGCGAGTGACGTTGGTCGTAAAGTTGTCGAGTGCTACGTCCACGTTTAACTGAATCTCTCGAGCGTTCCTTTTGTTTTCCTCTCGATGATCGATTAGTATAAAATCGTCGAACGATCGGAGATATTTTCCGATCGAACAGAAACACGAGTACACGACCGATGAACGCCGAGCGAACGCGATCTCTGAAAAATCGAATTTTCTTCGGAAAGTATGGAACAAAGAGCGGTGCAAGAAATAGACGGGAATAATAAAGAATCGGTGAATTCGGGGGATCGAAAAGTCTGCAGTCAGCTCGAGGAACGACTAACAAAGTCAGCAAATAGGGGTGGACTGGCAAAGGAATCGTGGACGAGCCACGGTATCCTACCGGATACGTAGGACAAGTGTCTACGTCCATGGTGCAGAATTGTTTGATTGAATGGCAGTTTGCGCATACTAGCGCATTTAGTTCCGACCCTTCTCTCCCTTTAACCCCCCCCCCCTGCATCCTGCTTTCTCTCTATCTTCATCCTGCCCTTCCACCCTATCCTTCTCTTCTCTATGCAAAGGTTTGCCTAGTGCATCGCCTAGTGCTTGCACTCAGCGGGTCGAGAGCTTTCCAAAGTGCTCGATGATTAGGAACGTTCGATCGTTACGTTCATGTCGCTGAAAGCAGAAGCCAACAATGTGAGGCGCTCTCGATAATAACGAAGCCGTAAAATTTGTTCGAGCTTCGTTGCCGCGCGGAAAAAGCTGACGAGCCGGTGACCGTAATAGAAATCGAGTCTGAGATTTTTAAGCACCCCGTCGCGTTCGAAAAAAATTAACGGCACCTCTCCTATTCTCGATAAAAGGAAGAAAGAAATCCGTTTCTAAACCGCTGTTAATTATTCTACCTATCGTCGTTCGCCGTTTTCTTTCTCCTCCTATCCGCGGAACGAGAATACCGGCCAAAGTTTGCGAGACGAGGGACAAGTTTCGAGTCGCGACAATCGAACGAAACTCGAGCGGAACTCGCACGCGTATCGTATACCCTGGAACGTGTTATTCGAAGCGTTTTCTAGTCGACCACGAAGCGAGAGATTTCATTATCCGCAGCTTTTCGCGATTCATCCATCGTGACGATTCCATTCTTTGGAACCGAAGAAGGAGACGCGGAGAACAAGGGTGTGAAAGAACCCTTCGGGATGCTCGAGCACTTTAGACCCCCTAAAATGCGCTTGGTACTCAAAGGAACTAGGGCTCAGCATTTCTGCCACTATCGCGTTATTTTCACGGGAACTGAAGGGCCCTTGAACGTTAAGGATGGAAGGATGTGTGCGTCAGCTTACCGTGAATTTACTGCGCCGTGATTTTATCTCCTTTTCAGTACCCCACGCGTTGTTTAAGTCTTATTTTTCATTTATAATTCACGCGGCAACCTTTCCGGAAGGCCTTAGGATCGTATCGTGCATCAGACAGCGTTGTCCTTTCCGAGCAAAGCCGCGCTCGACACAATCCCGATCGTTATATTACATTTTATAAGGCGATTCTGGCTGCGAGCTGCGCGTAATTCGAGGTAGAAACGAAATGAATTTAATCGACGGACTAAACTACGCGATTTTAGCTGGTACACAAATAGTTTCCCCCAGTGCTGGTCGCAATTTTAGTCGCACGCCGCTTCCTTGGAGGCACAATTACTCGAAGTGCCAATTACCTAATTGCTCAAATTGCTGGGATGCGTTGGTGGATGAAAAAATTCCGTCGGAGAAAATTCACCGTCGAGAGACAGAATTTATCGTAATGCACAGGGTCTTCCTACTCATGTTCCTCGACTATGCCCCCTTCTTCGCTTTATTACAAGCCATGTTATTTCATCGAGGAATAAGGAGTGCAAACCGTTAACGATTCTCGGAAAATAACAAGTTTTTAAATCGAGTTCCTAGCAATGGCTAAACTTAAACGAAAGAATATAGCGTTTCAGCCGGAGTTAGAATACTTCAAGTTTAAACACGATGGCTACCATTCGCGTCCATCGGTCTTTCCGAGCGAAGAAGATGAAGTTTCAACGGAGCCAAGTTTCTCGGCTGGATTAGTCATGAGTTGGATTAAACTGCACAGCCTATTGTATCTTGGATTTACCAAAGTTCGGCTGGGTTTGCAGAAGTTTCGAAAAGCGAGAGAAAAGGGAAGGCGGAAATTCTCTTCGACATCGTGATCGAATATCATCGAGGAAAATTCTATCGATACGCTTTTTCATTAACGAACAGGAACAGGCGTAATCCGACGAACTTTGAAACGCTACCGCGTTATCGGTAAAACGAGCAGCGAAGAATATTCCACATTCTTTCCGCGATATCTTCGAACGAGAAATTAGAGGACTAGAACCGGAGAGCAGTGGACGGTTCGACTAATCCCCGTCATGATAAATCACAACGAAGAACGAGCAGGTTAGTGACAAGTGCAGAGCAAATCCTTGGGTATGGAGAGGGTCGACGCAACGGATCGTATAAATTCCCTTTCTGCCAGTTTTTCTGTCATCAAGCGACGTCCGACACGAAAGGGGCGGCGATAAACTTCACGAGCAGGTCGCACGCAGAAATCGCTCGTCATATATCTCAGATAGGCGCATTATGCCGAAATTATTAACGTCCGGCATTCTAGCACCCGCCATTCTCTCCAGAACACTGCCGAACCGCCAACTTTCAGCTTTTTGTTCGGCAATAATCCGTCGCTAATTTTCTTTGTCTCCAACCAAATTATCTCGCGATTAATCCGCCTACGCCACCGGTGATTAAATATCTTTCGTTAACTTTCCAGCCTCGTTCTTCCTCCTCCAATTTCTCGCGCAAATTTTACGCGATCAACCAATTCTTTTGTTTATCTCTGTCTGTATTGGACTCGCGAAATATCGATTAAGAAATTTCGCACGCCATTTCGCGCATCGCGAGGGTAAAAAGGAAGATATTGCACGAGCACTGTGCAGCCACGTTTTACCGTCGTACAACCCTTAGCTCGTTCGCGTAGTCTCTATCGCGAATGAGACTACTGCGAAGCTCGTAAAGTTCACTGGCAATTCCATCCATTATCATTGTCATCAACGCCGATCGTAAAGGAAGGCCAGCATTATATAAACAAATACCCATCGTCTTGGGCCACCGAGTTACGAACGTTAAACAAGTTAAACGCGATCGATATTGTTTTTCAATTTACCACGACCCGACCTCTTTCGCCTTTTTTCTCCATTAGCTATCGAGATTAAAAATGGCCAAAGCTCGGGCTATGTTTCCGGCAAGGCAGATACCATCGTTTCCATTAAACGGCAGAATCTCGAGATAATTCCAATTTCGAAATAGAAATCGAATTCGCGTTTAACGCAAACGCGATGGATCATGCAGCTGACATGGCGCAAAGACAGGTTGCGGTAAAGATGGTAAACCGAAACTGGGTACTTTCGACTAAATACTCGACACGATAATGGATCGTTTTGAAAACGATTTCACTCTCCGAACGATCGATCGTTAAGTCCTGCGATTTATCGAGACGAAATCGTTTATCGATTAATTCGGAAACGATACTAATTAAGCGATGCATCGGATATTTTTTTTACAAGCGACGGGTCCGTGGGCTATAAGCATGGTCGATTTATGAAAGGAAACTACATGTGTGGGCGTGTAAAAATGCGCGTGCGCGGGCGCGCGCGCGCCATCGCGCTACTTTTAATAACATCATTTTCCACCGTTTCTCCGCTCGGCCGTCGTTCTCCCTCTTTTTATTTATTTTTCCATTGGCCCCGGAATTTTTATGAAAGTAAGTCGTAGCTCTTGTGCCCGGTAGCTCGATAAATTATTACGTTAATTATAAAATATCCGCCCTTCGCCATACGCTTTTGCCCCTCTGTTAAAGGCTTTAAAGGCTTTTTAAAGGTGTTTCAGATACGGCGATAACGAATTTTAACCGCGTCACGCCGTTTAACGAAAACCTGATGAAAAATTTCAAAATATCGGTAATTCTCGCGTGTACGGCAAATCCCTGTAACAGCAATAGCAAGATACAACGACGAGATGGCAGCTTCTCACCGTTGCCAACAACTTTTTCCTCGACTTGAGAAAACTATCGCGTCACTCCGTTTCCTTCGTTACTTCGATAATTCGCTGATAATCGTAATTCGGCGTGAGATGTTATTCGAATGCGTTTTTAGTTAGTCGTTTCGGCTTTCTACGAAGCGGGTGTTTCGACGTCATTCGTTAGCGCTAGCGTAATGCAACCCTGTGCCGCGTCGCGTTAAAATAATCGAGTTAAGTAACTGTATAGAAAATAATCTGATTATTTCCAGCATATGCCAGGACTCGTTAACGACGATACAATCATAATTCCCGCCCTGACAAACGCCGTACGTATTTGCGTGTACGCGTGAGCGATATGTGTGCACGCGGGTACACGGGCAACTGATAACTAACGATATTACGACGGAGGGTGTGTTTATTCAAACTATCGGTACTCGTGTAACAAATTTGGAGAACGTTAGGGACTAAGGACGCAAAGAACATCGCGACTATTACGCGCAACGTTCTGACACAGGACGTGCATTTCTGCTGGTATTTTTCGACGAAACGAATTCGATTATAGACACCGAGGTAATTTAATTTAGCGCGATCGCGGCAATTACAAGTGACGCGATATCGTCGAAATTTCGTTCGATTCTTTTTTATCCGGTGCCGGAAATTGTTACGATATCGATTTCGATTTTAAAAATAAATTTAAACACTCGTTGTAAAGAAAGACGTAATATTATTTCTGAAATATAAATTCGAAATATTCTTCTTTATATTTTTGATTGCATTTCAAGAACGATATCTCGATGAAGTTGTATATTAAGTCGCGATTTGTCGTTTTACAGCGCTATTATTAATCATGCGCAAGGCTGTCATTAGAGCAATTATCGTAAGGCCCTTAAGGCCGGAGTCTCGATGCATAACCACCTCCGCACGATGAGGTAATTGGCATCGTTTTGCAAAGATTTCTCTTTGAGAAGCAGTGCCAAGCTAAAAGCTGCGCATTAAATTTAAGGTATTCGCAATTAATTGGAGATTTCGTACGGTTTCTTTTATAAATATGAAATAAATGGTAATTATCGCGTAGAGATGCGATTCGGGATAAATTAAGCTAGTCGTAAGTTTGTCGTTCGTTTTCGTTCCGTGAAACGTGGTCAATGAAAACTGTCAGAACGTATTCTTCGATTCCGTCGACGTTTAATTATAGGGCCGCTTCAACCCTTAATGTTCATCCCTTTCTTGTTACATAGTTACTTGAAAACTTCAACGAATACGTAACATGGATAGTTATTCGAATCATAAACATTTCTCGGGATTAAAAATAGAAGCTGAAACAGAGGAGAGTAAGTAAATACTATCGGAAGAAAAACTTGGCAATTTGTAATTTACGAGGCTTAAAGGGACTCTGCGAAAGTTGCTGGCAGGGACACCTGGGTACCCGCGTAAACGTTGGAAACTTCGTTTCACTTTCTGGAGAAACAATCGAGCGGCATAATTTCCCGCAAGTAAGTGTACAAAGTGCTCGCGAGCCGAATACAAAGTGGTAAACTTACTAGAATCATGATTGGCTCACCGAAGCTATGCGAAGAATAGAGGAGGATAGGATGAAATGGAACACGGAGCGTTAGGTTTGGATAAACGATATACACCATGGCCAAATCGAAAGGCGCGCGACTAATTAGAGTATACGATATAGAAAAAATGCGACGAAAGCCCATTAAAATTTCATTCCCATTTCGATCTTGACTTTTTAAGCGCTTCGAAGACCACGAGGCTCCTTCGGAATATCCTCGAGCACCGAGCAATTACGGTAGACTTTAATTAAAAACCCACTCGAACGAATTAACGTTCCCTATTCACGATTTCTATTCATCGAAGTTATAAGAAGCTCGGTAGAAAGCCGCCATTCTCGAGAACGTGTCCGCGGATGTTTCCATTCGGAGGAGCAAAATAACGACGAAATATCCGAGCTAGAGGCTGCTGATCGTAACTCACGATTCCACGGGGATCAGGTTATCGATCCTGGTAGATCCTTTCCCGGCAGCCTCGAGAATCCGATGCAAAAACGGAAATACGAACTCGTGAACGAAGAGTACGGTGATCATGCGCAAAACCAAAGGATCCTTACTCCCTTCTCGCGTCGCGTCCTTTCGAAACAGCTTCTTTCTTTCCACGCAATTTTCCCTATGCGATCTCCGTACGAGCAGCAATGACATTCTCATCGTGATAAGTCGCGCTTGCATCGACCAGGGATTACCGATTCGCGTCTCGCGATCGCTTTGTCCGAGCAGTTCCTTCGTGCATATGCACTCCAATCTTTCGCGTAGACGGTGATTTTTCGTTCATAGGCGATAAACGTTCGTAATAACGCTCTCTTGAAAATTAGTTTCCCCTTTTCGTGGTAATTTGGAATCCTACCAGATACTCGGACGGTTCGGCACTCGCCAAGAAATTCTTCGCGTCGATTAATAAGTCAATGGCCACCGAAGAGGAAGCGTTCCTCTTGTTCGGCGATAAAGATACCGTCCCTTCGACTTGGAACGAGACGAAAGAAGGCGAGACCGAATACCCGGCCAACTGATTAAGAATGCCTACTGGTTATTCCGCTATAGAGAAAGACCTTGAACCTACGAAAATTAATCTGGTACATGGTGGTGGCCAACGTGGGGAGGGACAGAAACTTTGGTCAATTACGAGGGTCGAGCCTGAACAGCCCCATAAGGGATGATCGAACGGTGAACGTCGCGATCGGACCCGCCTGCAAATTGTTTCCTCCCGATTGAATCTCTTTCTTTGCAGGCATTTGCACCCGTCTGGAATACATTCGCAACTTGTGGCGACGGCGATCGGTGCTCGGTGCCGAAAGTCGTGGAATAGAAAATGGCCTGCGAAACGATTCCTCCTTCTTCCATCGATATCCGCATAAATCTATATCTACGTAAATCTTTCGAGTGGCCGAAACGAAGGACGCGTAAAATTCGCGTAGAAGCGATTTATCGTTTTCGAGATAGGCTTTCGCGCGACGACGACGGTGACGAGACGAGACATAAAATGCGGTGGGAGTATAAGAGGAGAGAAACTAAACCGACGAGAGGAGACTGCAGTTACTTTAGGTACGCGTAGATGAACAGAATTCTGCACGAGCACCTTTCGTTCGTGTACCAGCGAAGCAGCCCGCATTGTCTTCGTCTCGAATCTCCATTGTTTTATCCGAGCTTGAAGCCCCTTCAGACGCGAGTCTGAATCGAGATATCCGTTGTCTAGGAGCTGCCTGGCCGTCGTGTTCGCCACATCGAATACGTACACGTACGTAAGATCGTTCTTGCGCGAAGCGCGAGTCGCGAACAATCGTTTCTTAAACGGCAAGATAAATGGAAGGATGGAGAAATAATAGAAATCGAAACACGGCTAGGTGTGGTAGAGCGACGAGGGAGAAGTCGGTGCAACGAAAGAGATAGAAAGAAATTTCGAGAAGGATGCGAGGAACGCGTTGTACACGAGCGTGTAGAGAAGCGACGTTATCCGGAGAGTTAAGCCCGTGTCGAGGTATTCCGTGTCAGCGAGCGTCTGGGCCGCATTAAAGGCTCGAAAGCGTTCAAAGAGCGATCTCGCGGTAGCTAGAGCAAGGTTGACGAGTGGCAACCGGTGGTTCAAACGACATCTCGAGTTACCGAAGGGTTCGCCTTACCATCGTCATCGGCCGACCTTTCACCCCATTCGGGCGACGTCATCGGGAGGGCGGCTCGCAATGAACTCGGCTTTGAACGATAAAGTGGCAAACTAATCGCTGCTACGCGACCGTGCCGCGATACGTGCGGAAAGGAGATAATGGACTGATACCGCAGGATGCACGGGGCTAACCGCAACCTAGCATCCCGTGTACAACCCCAGACAAACTCGTCTATCGCCGACATCTACCGATCTAAAATCGATCTTCCTCCGAACCTCCACCCATTTCCCGATTACCTCGATAACGAAATAACTCCGTCTTTTTAATTCCGAGCGCGACAACCATGTCGGAATCGATGTTTCCGGGAACGCGAATCGCGATTATCCCTGTCTCGGAGACAAACTACCATCCCCCGTTCTTGTAAACCTTCTTGCGCGACACGTCCGTTAAAACTCCGAGTAAAAGTAAAGTTTTCTCGTAGCGAAACGCGCATTCCGTTTACGAGCCGCTATTAAGAGCATCTAGCAGCTCTTCGCTTGCTTCTTTTTTTTTATTTTTTTAACAAATTACGCCTGCGACAATATTTACGTGGAAAAGTAATAACCGCGACCGACCGTCTCGTTGTTCCGCCTTTTAATAAATTTATCAACCTCCGTAACTTTTTCGATGAACGCGCCAAGTGTCGTAACTCAGTTTTCGCGATGTTTCCAACTTCCAGAGTGCTGGTACATTTTGCGTTACGAATAACGCGGCCGCCGTGCATACATTCTTATTTGAGGACGAGCCGAGTCCTTTCAAAACTTTCCACGAAATATTGCTCGTTAATACGCGTATGTATATCTGCGTTCCACGTAGGTAAAAATAGTCATCGGTATTTCGCTCGCGTGCTCGTCGAAACGGAATAATTGCAACGACGAATATTCGTCCGCTCCATTATTTCGCGGAACGCGACGTTCGCCGCGGAAAACCGAACGAGCGATTCGAAAAGTTACCGAATTTTACGATAAAGAACTTTTTTGTTTCAACGATTTCGCGAAAAACAGTTACAGCTCGCGGCATGGCCGAACAATTTTATTCGATTTAATCGTGGCGCATTCGAGTTGGACGCGAGTCGCGAAATATTAGATGGTTCCTCTATTTTTGCTAATTGGTAGACGTCACCGCTTCCGCCATCCTTTCAACTTTAACAACGTTCGTTACTTCGCGTTTGCGTAACGGCTGTAACACCGATAACGTATAACTTTCTAATTAAACCGACTATACACGCGCGTACGTAGCATAATTGCATCTTAGCCAGCGTGACGCGTCTCTCTGTAATTTTCTCTAAAGTCTCCGAAAGAATCGTATTTCCACGATTTCATTGTGCACGAGTCGCTGGAAAATGTGCGATGATTACAGATTCGCCAACGAATTACCGATTCGTTGTTGGCGATTAACCCGGAGAAATCGTAGGCCGTAGAAGCTTTAAGCGCGGATCCAGCTCGCTTTTGCAAAAACAAGTATTCCTATATCTCAAAACTTTGGCAATAGTCCTCTCCCGTGTCGGTTGAATCGCGCTCCCCTGCCGAAATCCGGAGCTGTTCCTACCTATTCGTTCATATATGAACGCCGAGAACACATACTCCAGCGAACGATGTGTTGTTTGAGAACTTTCCAGCGAAACTGCTATAATTCAGCGGCCGGCGGCGTGCAGTTAAAAGCACGACTTTTTACCGTCATTTACATCCACGTGAGTCGAATAATCGACCGCGACCCTTAGCGACATAATTGAAATTTCCCTGCCGGTTTCGAAAGTGGAACCCACCTAGCCGTCTATCGAACCTGGAAAGCGCACGACCTCTGGAGGAAAGACGCGTGCGAAAGACGAAAATCCAAGTAAACCCCACTGATCCTAGTTCCAATGCGACCACGAGATTACGGGATAA
The DNA here is from genome assembly GCF_001483705.2 of Eufriesea mexicana. Lineage (NCBI taxonomy): Eukaryota > Metazoa > Arthropoda > Insecta > Hymenoptera > Apidae > Eufriesea > Eufriesea mexicana. The sequence continues at coordinate 49,470 of NW_016908568.1, read as the reverse complement.
TTACTACTCAATCGGAGTAGCGTGTTCTGTAGACTTTTCCGAAGAAAAAATCACCCAGCAACGATATTAGGAAGCTCTTCGATGTTGACAGGGCGGTAAAATATATATCGGCAACCCGTAAGCGAAATTTTGTCGCCACTCCGCCATTGTACGCGCATCTAGGTTCATCAGGGCCGTAGTTACGCGTAATTAACACCAAAATCATCGTCCAGTAGATCTTATTTTTGATACGTATAACATGTACATGTCTTATAATCGCTCGAAATTTGAAACAGCGTCGTTATTCGATACATAAATACGAATATTTAATTTACTGGCTTACCTTGTCGTACGATTTACGTTCCGATGGCGCGTGCCATAATCAACAGTAGAATCGGTCGCACGACGAGCCATTTCGTCCGAACGCGGCGAAGAATAACACGTAACTGACAAGTTGAGACTAGTCAGACAGAAAAACATCGACGAAAATTAACCTCGAGCCCGTCCGAACCTGGCGATGTTTACGTTTGGTCCCTATCTACGGTTGCTAAAATTGTTAATAACGGATTGGACCAAGCATAAATTTATAATAAAAACGAAAAGATCGAGAAATTATTGATTATTATATAAGAAAAGTAATTATTAACGAAATCGGTAACGACCGTGACTTTTCGTCGATCTTCGGCCGATCGTTGGCTATATAAAGACCGTGCGATTGCTGAGAAACTCTGTTGCAGATTTCTCTTCAGATCGGAAGGATCTTTCTGCTGAGCCCATTTGGGGGTGCTAAATGGGTGGCCAATGATCAAGGATCAATGGTCAGCGGTCAATGATTTAAAATTTTCAAAGTTCCTTCCGAAGTTTGTTAATTTTTTTTTTTTTTTTTTCGTAAACTGTTACGTGTTAGCTCCATTGCACGTGGTACTCGGATTACGCGTATCTACGGCACTGTCGACGCTAAAGAAGCGTGTAATGGCTACGTGTCAACATTAAACATCATCCTAATATTGTTTCTGACATTGATAAACGCGAAATACTCTCAGCTAGCTTGCAAGACCACAATGAACCTCCTAACGTTCTTACTGTTTATGCGATACTTCACGTTAGCGAAGATCGCTCGTTTTCAGAAAAATTCGCAATTTTCAAAAACTGAGGGTGATAGAGCAATTTCGATTACGGATTTGTTTTCAAAAAAGTAAACTCTACGAGAATTACCTAATAGATATTACAGATTAAAATTCGTGTTGAACAGTGTTATCGAGGTGGTATGAAATAACGTTCGGGCGACGATAGTATTGATTGCACGTCGGTTACGGTATGGTTTCGGTATTAGTAACTCCCTTGCACTAACAAACTCGTCTAAATGTGAACGGAGAAATTTAATTCCTCGACCCGTGTAAAACCTTGCATCGACGTGGAACGTTCTCGTCGTTCGACCACTGCTAAACGGTTTAAGGCGTTTGTTTACGGATAAGAAAATTTGGGAACTAAGCTCGGTGTCGACCATCGGGTGAAATTCGACGGATCGCGTAGAATTCCAGAGATATTAGGCGCGAAAGGATGAAACGTGGGCCGCCGTTTTACGGATAAGAAAATTTGGGAACTAAGCTCGGTGTCGACCATCGGGTGAAATTCGACGGATCCGCGTAGAATTCCAGAGATATTAGGCGCGAAAGGATGAAACGTGGGCCGCCACAGGACGTCAGAAGCCATTGGTAGACAGGAAATAAATCAGTATGACGAACTAGGGCGAGAAGGAAAGAGAGGGCAAAGCTACCCCATAATTTGACATCAGCCGTGTTCCGTCGGTAGCTCCGGCTTAATTACATTCCACGATGTTCGCCGCTCATTGTATCCTTGGACGAAGTTATGTTTCCCAGGGACAAAGACGAAGACACCTCTAACAGTTAAAAGGAATTCCCTTGCAACGAGAACGAGTGCGATCTACGCACGCGTTCGAGGAGAAGCGACTAGTCTTCTTTCTAAACAGCGAGAAACATCGATCGAAAGACGATTCGGGCGATGGTCGATGACGAGTGCGAGGAATGACGATGACAAATCCAAAGGGTGGACTATTCGAACCGATTGTTCCCGCAAACGAGGAAACGCGAGAGGGAAAACTTCGAGGTGAACGAAGCGCGTGCGGGCAAAGGCGCTAGAGCTAGAGAAATGGCGCGCGAGAAGATAGATCGAGCAACGATCTAATTTTATCCGTGGCCCGAGAGGGAGGGCACGGTCTCCCACACAGTGAAAAGGGAAAACGAGCTTTTGCAGGGCGCCTCGTGCAGGGCTGCTCGTGCAGGCCGGGGATGAAAAAAGCTGTTCATCGGAGCTTGCGACGACGGGAAACCGAAGCGATCGACGTCATCCCGGGGCTTGTCGGCTTCTGGAAGCTTTGATCGCTCGGCCGAATGCCGTTTCTCGTCAAACAGAGACAAAGACACCGGTCAGCCGCGCTTGCAACGGAGAAGGACATGTTCTGTCCATTATACTTTAACTCGCACGAGTTACGTCGAAAATATATGGACCATCGGTTTACCGGCGACCCGATGAAACGTTTCGCGAATCCATGGCCTTCTCCTGCTCGCCACGAGACGCCCACTTTCCATTCAACTACGCGCATATACGATGCTCACAGAGTCGCTATCAATCGAGCGAGTCTCTTTCGATCCAACAGATCCTAGTAGAAATAATTACCGAGGTCGAAATCGCTCGCTGATTCGTTTAAATCGAAGTTTCGCGAGTCGTAACGAGTTGTTAGAGAAATAATCCTTAACCTCGAAGGAGGTATTATACCAAGAAGGTTTCTTTGCTGTCCCTGTCCTATGCGCATTCGCCATCCATCTTCGACGACTCGGCGGATGTTCACGAGGAGGAAAATAGAAGACGTATCCGATGACCGGGAGGAGGAAGAAGCGAGACGCCAGTGAAAATGTCTGACTAAATTGCTTGTCTCCCTTAGTTCTTTTCTTCCATTTGCGCTGAAAAACCTACAGGACGCGGCAGATGGTTCGTCGTGACTTTGCGACTTTTTTCCACGGATAAGCGATTAAGAGTCCGAGGACAGGGAGGCGGAGCAAGATTGAGTCGATGAATCGAACCAACTCCGTCGCTTCTGTCGTATTTTCACGCAGCCGATACTTTGCCTCCTCCGATCGGTAAAGAAAGCTCTTTCGAGCACTTCCTCGATTTCTCGACCACCAACCCTCCACTTACAACCCTCGATGACGAATCCTTTATCAACTTGGCCTAATATTCCACTTTGCGTAGTGCAACGTTACGAGAGCCTGTGTGTCAGACACGTGTGGATAACGGCCTCCTATTTGTACGTTTATTCGATATCGGTAGTCACTGCGATACAGGCCGCGTGTCAAATAAACAGCGAATACCTAATACCACCAGCTATAACCGTAACGAGACGAGTTTGAACGATCGTTATCGAACTAACCGCGTCGCTATTTACACCGAAGCTTCTTAGACACGAATACCGCTGACATAGTTTGACAACTTGCTCTGCTAGATGGATACGCTTCGAGATGTATTACACGCAGCCTTGCAGCTTCGAATACCGAATAGAGAAAAAGAAGGAAGGAGATCATTTGGAAAACGTTCCTTTCCTTCCTTGAGAAATGTCCTGTCGCTTTACGGACTCGCGAACGTCGTCATCCGTGGTAGGTTTAATTAATCAGAGGCTTCGTCCAACTACTCCAGACACTTTTTACCTACGGCTTTCGAATCGTTCGCGTGAAAGCAATCGTAATCGTTAACTACGATTATCTGCGAAATAACTGGAAACGATCTTGCACCGAATTACGTAACTTTTCAATCGTCTCCGAGTGTCCTTAACCTCCGACGACGCGACCTCGGCGACCTCGCGTAACCTCCGAGTGACCTTCCAAACCAATCACGCGTACTCGCAGACGTCCGATCGTCGGTGGAATACGTTTACTCGTACGTTTACGTGCATCGTCCAGAAATAATCGCGAAAACGTGCAAACGCGAACACGATCGAATCTGTATTATGCTACCATACGCAAAAGCGTGAACGACCGTTGCGTTTTTCGCGCAAGTGGATCGCACCTTGCATACCTAACGCGCAATTAACCCGCGTGTAATTTCACTCTCGGATCGCGTTGTTTCGCGTGTAAAGTCCAGCCGGCTGGACTCTGATAATGAAAGTAATGGGAAAGAGGGAACAAAGGGGTAAGAAAACGTGCGTAATTAGAACGTCGCTGCGTCACGTCGCAGGAGGGACACATCCGAGTTTTGGAAGCAAAGGGGTCGAAAGGTGGAACGGTCCACCGGAGTCGTTGGTCGTTAAGTTAAATACGTGGAAAATACGTGGAAAAATGATACACGGAGAATGGAGGTTTGAAGCGAGCATGCGCGAGTATCCGTCTCGAGGTGTCGAATCTCGAAGGTACTCGGCAGAAGAGGAGAAGGCCGAGGAGTAAAGAAGTGGCGACACGAAGAGACCAATAGATCGAGACAAAGCCGAAGAATACGGAATGCCAGAGGGACGCTCGATGGCTTTTTAGAATTTTTAATAAGCGACATCGGCACGCTCGCGATTCCCGCAAAAGCGGAAATGTAAATTCAGCGCTTTCGCCAGCCGGAAGGGAAGAACTGACTGGCCTCTTGTAATGCCGACATTAAAATTGCAAACCATGCAACCAGCGCAGCGAAGCCTTCGTCTTCGCCACGCTATCTCTCTTTCTCCCTCTTCTCCGCTATCTCTTTCTCCCTCTCGTTTCCCTTACCCTCCTACTAACTCTCTCTCTCTATCTTTCTCCCTCTCTCTCCCTCGCTCCCTGGATGAGTATGATTGTCCGGGGAGATCTTCAAGTACCAACGTGGAAACACTGTTCGAGCAGCAGTAAATGAAAGCCGCCGTTAGTCATGGAAACGCGTCTGCGGATGCATCATATTAAAGTCTGGCATTGTTCGTCTCCATTGCAGACGACGACGACGACGACGACGACGACGACGACAACGCTACGGCGGGAAAGTGAGTTAGTAAGAAAAAGAGAGAAAATGGACGATAGCCGAACGATGGAGAATGGGTAGAGACCGAAAGATGATCGGGGATTAGCCGGGATTCACAATTTCAAATTATTATAGGCGCGCAATCTACTCCATAGAAACGCGAATTTATGGTTTATAAACCGGTGAAATGTCGCGATTAAAATAAGAATAAAAACAAGCACGCGCAAATGTTGAAAATCTGCGATGCTTCAAATGCCGTCTGTAACCACGAAAAAAATCTATCTAATGATAGAGGTTGCATAACGAATTCAATGTTAAAACTAACGATAAAAAAGACGATGCATCGTTAATACTATTTACTCTTACGCGTTTCTGTCTTCTCACCGATGTTATAAATGTTCGACTAGGTAAACAACGCTGGAAAGGTAGGATTTTTCTCGTACATAGATACGTTATTTGCCTCTAACGAATTCTCTGTTATCGTTAGACTCGATGTGTCACGTGAAAACGTTATGCGTGAAAGGTTTCGAGACGTTCGTAAAATAATACGACCTTAGTAAAAGACGAGCATACATACGCGATAAATAAATACTTCTGCGACCGATCGCGACTAATGGCTGACATAAACAAACATTCGACAACGCGACGAAGACGCGATTCGATACACGATCGTTACCAACTATACGTCGTATTCGTATTTAAAATGCAACGATACAAAGATTGATACGTGCAAAAGTAAAGTTTGTACCGCGATATATATTCGACATCGAACAAGTACACACGACACATCGATATCGCGATGAAGTACGGTTTGCCTTTAAGTGCCAAGGTGAGCATCGCGAAAGCAAATGCGCTCCGATGTCTATTAACTGTGAGCTTACCTACGCACATCCGTTGACAGACAGCCCGACGAGGCCAACACGTGTTCTGGTCGATTTTTTTTGTCAACACTAACAACCACCGAAAACTGACAGCACAACGTAACACGCGAAACAAACTAGCCGGCCGGCCGCGCACCAACTACGAAAACTCGTTCGCATTCGCGCACGATCGCGCCCAACCAACGTGAATGCTTGTGGCGCACTCTATTGCACAAAAATAATATTTTCCACGTGTAAATTTGAAAATCGAACTTTAACGGTCAAATTTATATTGTACAACGCGATGCGACACAAATTTTGTAATATTTCTTACATTATTTTTACAGCTCCTAATAAATTTAGAGTAAAGGTAAAGGCAAATCTATATTTTGGAACGAAAAAAATATATCTTTTCAATATATATTATAAACGAAGGAATAATAATTTTATTTTTAACAAAACATTTTATTATAAGAATCTAGTTTATTCGTCTTAAACCGTGTGGAGATCACTGTAATGACGTGTGATATAAAAATGATTTAAGATTAAGGAATATTGGCAAGGTAATCCTTTACGTTACAAGGTTCCAATCTCCTAAAACCATTTGCATCGCAAATACCAACTTCGATATTGTCAGCAGTCATCTGTCCCTCGAATCCTTCTTTTAAAGTTAGAATGGCAGTATGAACAGCATCGTCGAGTTCCAAATCTTCGCTGTACCTTTTTTCCAGGAATACTTTTCCATTTACAAAATTTTTGCCCATTGCAGTGGCCCTCCATGCAAAATATGCACCAGAAGGATCACACTGGTATAAACATGGCTTTCCATTATCCCAGCCACAAATTAGCAAAGATACTCCGAAAGGTCTGACTCCTCTATGGTTTTAATTTTATGATATGTTAGTTGTATGAAAGATTTAATTAATTAAGAAAAATTATTTAAAAGGCATGTACCCGGATTGTGTATATTCTTGCATTAGCATGGCAACCCTATGTACCAGCTGTGCAGTAGGTATTGGTTCCTGATAAATGAGTTGGTACTGCTGCGCAATTTTACGTGCTTGCTTTACTAACATTCTATAATCCGGACCCATTCCGCTATATATCATACCGATATGCTTCGTAATCATTTCTACTTTCTTCACGCTGTGTTCATCATACAGTATAGATTTGTGTTTGTTTTCTGTGGCAAGAACAACACCATTTGATGCCTTAATGCCGACACTAGCTGCTCCAGCAGCTACAGCAGCTAAAGCATATTCTATCTGTACCAACTTTCCAGATGGGCTATGTAACAAAATAAATTCCTTTTTTATATTTTGATATAAATTCATTTTATACTTCGTTATATTATATGAATATTTGTCGAGTCATCGTACACTGCATCGATTCGTTTTCTAAGAAAAAGAAACCTACGTAACTTTAATTTTTATGGTAGGCAGATATAAAGATTATGCGAAAAAATATTAAATAGAAAAAACTGTAAACAAAAATCACTTCATTATTAGTATATTTTCAACGATAAATTTTGTAAACCGATGGACGTAACATATTGTCAGGTTATGTTAGTCGAAACGTCTAATAATACGACAGACCATAAGAAATGTACAATAATACGTAAAAGTTATTTAAAAATAAACGAATCTTAGAAATGACAACTATACTTACCTAAAAGTTGTTAATGAAAAACTATACCGTTCCGAAGCCATGACAATTACTTTGCAACAATACGGGTTACTAAATATTGTGAATTTTCGGTATGAAGTTTGGCAACACGTAGGAATGAAAGGAACTGGAATTTTTATACTAGGGATATTTTTCCGATAGTATAAGATGGTTTTATTTTATCAACATATTTGATAAATGCAACTTCATAAAATGTTAAAATTTGAAAAATATTTCTGATTGAAATATTTCTGCGATTCATAACGTGTTCTTTTATCTCTGTAAAATATGTTTGATTAAATAAACGAATAAACAAAATTACAGATCTATAATTATAATATTATAAATGTGTAGCATCTAACTTCAGATAGAAGAAAAATGTCAATTTCATAACAATTTTTGCGACTAAACATTTTGAAGAATTATTATGTATAAATAAGATTTAAAAATAACATTAACAAATTCTCCTACAACTCATTAATGTATCGTACAAAATTTTGCACGATATTGTAGAAAAAATATAAAAATATAACGTTCATTAGAAACGTGTATCTCCTCAATAGTGTTTATTAAATTAATTTCTAAATTGATATAATAATAATAATATTTACCGAACGTACAGAAATGGCTGATGAAGACAAAAAAAATGCAAAAAATCAATTAGATGAATTGCATACATGGATGTCTACGATTCCACTTTCAAAACCAACAAAAAATTTATCTAGAGATCTTTCGGATGCTGGTAATTATTTAACCGAATGACTGGTGTATTAATTTCTTTTATTCAGATATTTGTTTGACTTCCTATAATTTAAGTAATTAAAAAATATGTTCTTCAGTAATAATGGCGGAAATTCTAAAAATATATTATCCTCGTTATGTTGACCTTCATAATTACGTACCAGCCAATAGTATAACTACGAAGAAAGAAAATTGGCAGATATTAAATCGAAAAGTGCTGCGTAAAATTGATATGAAATTAACTAAAGATATCATTAATCAGTTGGCGAATTGTTATCCTGGTGCTGCTGAAAATATGTTGCTAGAACTAAGAAAGAAGGTTCTACAAGGTTCTGACGATTTATTACGTAATGACAAAGAAAATGACTCTATCGAAGACGGTAATAAACACTAAATAAATTAATAAAACTCAAGGTATTAATAGGAACACAATTTTAACAATTCTAAAGCGAATGACACTTTATTCAGACAAAATAGACGTGGATAACATCAAAACTACGATATCAGAGAAGTCAATATCAAGTACTGTTGATGAAGTAACTTTGAAGACACTTGATTGTAAGAAATCAATATTTGTACGTGCTACAGAAAAATTGCACTTTATCTTGAAATGGCTCATAAGCTGGCTATGCATCTGGAATTATTTTCGATCAAACAATCGCTTCCACTGTTTGTGTAAGTTATATACTTGTAGATTTAGTCACTATCGGAATATATATAAAGAAAAATATATATATATAAGATACATAGATAAATATACATGTACCCCCGTATACACATCTTTTTAAAGAAAATGATACAGTAAAGAAGCAAACGTAAAGAGAATTTTGATATGCTTTTTTTATATCTGTTGAAGTGGAAAATGTGACGAAGGCGTCTAGAACGCAAACAACATCGGAGAATATTAACGAAGACGATCCTAATGTTTTTCACGCCTTCGTAGAATTAACAAGAAAACTACAGGAGCTCGACAATATTATTTCTTCCTTAAATCACAAAATTGCGTATCTTGAGAACACGATAAAACCTTGAGACCTGTGATTACGAAACTAAGAGCAAACTAAACTATAATCGTAAAATGTTTAAGAAAAAGTAAAAATAAAGGAATAATGCTCAGAATAGTAAATAAATACGTTTATTATAATATTAAATAAAATATTTGTCTTTTTAATTATTTATCGCATTATTTAATCGTTTATAGATAACAAATTCAAATTAAGGAAAACATTTTTCGATATTTATAAATTCTTCAAGTTTAATATATCATAAGGTTTTCGAAACGAATAATAGGAAAGCTTGCATGTAATAACTTTCTCCTAAAATATGTAAATTTATGTGCTTAATAAGTCATTAACATAATTACCTCTAATGAATATTCTCTAATTAATAACTTCAGTACTTTTAAATTTTCCATAAGTTGAAGATTTTCTTTAATTATCGCCGCAAAAATTGTCAACATAACAATGCACTGTTTTTACCTATAGAAGATATGGAAAATTACAGTGTAGTTGTACACGCCACATAATACTTTCATTTCGGAAAACTGTCTTACCGATTTGAAAGGACAACAAAGCGAGGACATAGTTGACTACACTCAACATCGTAAACAACATAGAAACGCACTTGACATAGACTAACTACGTGAATGCGTATATTCAAGATGCACGGGATTGAAAAATGTAACGAGTTCTTTTTTAGGACGAGGCTACGGGGAACTTGACATTAAGGTTTGTAAAAGCCACTCTCCCGTCACTGTTCTCTATGGACAGAGTGGGGCGATGCCTGCTGCAGGGTCACGTATAGCAATGTTAGTACAGAGGCAACACTCCGGCAGAAAAGGTGCGCTAGTATCTGAACCCTTGAACCAGCCTGAATGAGAATTTGCTAGCAACTGGTGTAAGTATAATTCAACGTTAAATTAACAGAATTTTTTTGTCGGCTTCTCATGCATACTGCTTGACACTTTTTGCTCTACTCTTTTCAAATTCCACTACTCGCTATTCTCATCGGTCTGCAATAACTTTCATACAGTTGCTGCTTTTGGAACTGCCGCAAACATAATCGTGAAACTTTTTGCACTCATTAACAAAAACAATCTGGGTGCTGTTAAGATTCATTGTCTTGTTCAATAGACTTTATAAAATTATTTGCTAAAAATTTCAGTCATGGAGTATTGCAAAATTTTACTGTATTATAAAGTAGATGAGATTCTCATACGCATTTAATAATTGTAGATTTCTCTTTTTACTTTGTATAAGTATGTGACACACTTATTAATTTGAGCTAATAGTTGCGGTCTACTTTTTACACTAACGTGACGTAAATCAACGTATTTGCATGATACATACATGATTGTAAATCACATTGTAAAATAGAATTTAACTCGAATATCATAGAGACATTAATGGAAAAATTAATTTAAAAAATGCATCAATATAAAAAGAATAATTTGTTATATATTATATGTAAATGGAAGTCATAAATATGAAAATTATATATTTAAAAATTGTGAAATCGTTCGATGTTTCATACGAGTTATTCTGTCAAGTAGAACACGTCAGTGCCCGATATCTCTAGCGAGCCATATTCACGGTCATCGACCCTCTGCTAACGTTTCTTCGAGAACGGGAGACTTTAATGCCAAGTGTCATAAGAGAGTTTCGAAAGTTGCAAAAAGATACTAAAGATCAGTCGCTTTTAAGAAACGTACATAAGACAGTATATGATTTACCATAATTTATCCAAGGTTTATTCAAGATCTAAAATTAACGCCTTTCGCATATAATTGCTTCCTTTCCTGCTACTCTAACCATGTAGAGTAGCGGACAAAAGTTTAAGACGAACATAAGAAAATAAAGAAATTACTTTATTTATATGAAAAACATAACTACATTGTTCTACTATTTAATAATAACTAATTAATCATGCATTTGTTAAAGTATAAAATTATTAGATATATTATTGCCTGAATATGATAACGTTATATTCTTCGGTATGTCTATGTATTGAAAACGGTCCATACGTCTGTCAATACGACCTACCATCTTGGTATAGATCAGAACCGTTACTAGAGAAACAAGCACCATTACGCTATATGCTTCAATGCAGGTAAAACACACTGCGGTTTTAATCCTTTGCACTCGAGAGATGACCTTCAGTCACCATTTCATAAAATTTGGAAGATCGATATTAATTAATATATCAAATTTAATGTAATGTAACAGTGTGCGAAGTATCGAAATCAAATAATTCTACAATTCTATTATTATACAATTCTTTCTTTACTGCTCAGAAAAGTATCATCAGTTTTTTAGTAGAGAATCTTTGATTTTCTACTCTTCTCTAGCCAAAAAATCGTTGAGTGCAAAGGGTTAAATCTTCGCCAATTCGACGTCTAACGTATCGTAATCCGTCAGGATGGACACGGTTGAATTTTGATTTGTCCGAAAATGAAACATTCTGCCAATGTTCGTGGGCTTTGGCAAATGCAAGTTGCATTCTTCGATTCTTTGTACTAAGCATTAGCTATCTACGGGGCTTTCGTCCTTTTAAATCAAAATCTTCCAAATGTTTCCTTACAGTTCTGGAACTAATGTCAACTTCATTATTTGTATTTATTAGAAGCATAACACAAGTCTCAAATTTTTATCTGCTACTATATGCATGCTTTTTTATTTATTGTTTTTCAATACGTGTTCACTGCAACAGACTCGCAATTTGTCACGTACTATACACCATCCATTTAGATCATGTTACTGAAGATTGTGTCTTGCACGACGGTATGTTACTTGGCCGCAGCCGCGTTACTCGTCGTGCTTCTGTTCCTGCTAGCGGTGTACTTTTACGCTCAGTACACGTTGGGAATCTGCAGGAGCAAGAACAGAATGGACGGAAAGACTGTGATAATCACTGGATGCACTTCCGGCATTGGAAAGGAGACTGCGAAGGATATCGCAAAGAGAGGCGCAAGACTGATCATGGCCTGCCGAAATATGGAGGCAGCAAACAAACTAAAAGGTTCATTAAACTTCACTTTTGCGATCATATTATTAAATTAACAGCGTTGTTATAGATCAATTACACTAGACGAAAAGAAAGGAGATAAAGGAAGGGAAGACAATAGTAACGATTCGTTAAAAATAAAGCGAAATATAGTTAATTACAAGTAAAGATATAGTAATGTTTGCAATCTATGCTGAAGTTACGCAAAATGTTCTATAGATAGAGTTATATATTCTCAGGTCACTTCCGTTTGTAATTATAATAGTTCTTTTAACATCGTGCGTCAGTCTTTGTCAAACTAGTTATAAAATTGCAAGAAACGTGTCATCGTTCGTACAAAACACAATCATTTACTTTCTATTTCCTTCTGCAGCGAACGATGACTTTGCATATTGTCGATTTTACCCATTTATAAAAAGAAGTATACACATGTAGATTGAGTTTCATTTAAAAAAACTTGTTTTCTCAGAGGAACTAATAAAAGAATTTGGTAATGACAATATCGTTGCTCGAAAACTTGATTTGTCATCAATGTCGTCGGTGAGAGAATTTGCGCAGCAAATAAATCGCGAAGAGAACAGGTTGGATGTATTAATTCATAACGCTGGAACTGCAGAAGTATTCAGAAAAAAAGTCACTGATGACGGATTAGAGATGACTATGGCAACAAATCATTATGGACCATTTTTACTTACACACCTTTTAATCGGTATGATAATCATTTTGTTTCAAATGCCATTTTATCGACTATAGCATTCCAAAATGCGATTTACAGAATTATAATTTTGCAGACTTGCTGAAACGATCGAAACCAAGTCGGATCGTTGTCGTTGCATCGGGTCTATACGTTTTTGCGAGTTTAAATTTAAATAACGTAAATCCAACGACGACCTTGCCTGCCTACTTATACTATGTTTCGAAATACGCGAACATCGTGTTTACGTTGGAACTAGCAAGACGTCTTCAGGATTCTGGCGTGACGGCTAATTGTCTTCACCCTGGTCTAATGAGTACCGGAATTTGGAAGAATGTTCCGCCTCCATTCTCTTGGGTATTAAATTTATTACTAAACACTTTCTGCAAAACACCCGAACAAGGTGCACAAACAACCATACACCTTGCCGTATCGGACGAAGTAAAGGAAATTTCTGGCAAATACTTTATGGATTGTCAGGTAAGCAAAGGTTTCGGTTCTTTTAGCGGGCAGAATGATCTACCTTCTTAAATAATAATGAAACCGTTTAATTTTAGGAATCTGAACTTTGTCGAGGCGTAAAAGATCCAGCGAAAGGTAAGAAGTTTTGGGAACTCAGTGAAGCTATAGTAAAACTTCAACCGTCGGATCCAAAAATTTAAACGTTTAATATAGATATATCTTTTGTAATTTGTACTTAAAAATTGCATATTTTTAGTCATTTTAAAAGAGTCGTAACTTGGTAATGTTTTTATACAAATATTTTAAATTATGTTATATTACGTAATGATAATAAGAAGTAAGAATAAAGTTCTTTTCATATTTTATTTAAACATTTTAATTTAATTAAAAAATATGGGGGCCCCTGTTTTCTGTTGTATTAGCTTGGTAAAAATTTCTTGATAGAAATTCAATATTGAAATGTCAAAGATAGAAAGAACTGTTCAATTATAGAAGAACAATACATTCATTGTTTCACTGTCTTTGAAGCCGAAGGCAAGGGGAATAGCCGTTCCCATAACTGCATTCTCTCAGGGAAGATTCCAGTTTTCATAGTTGGATGAAGGTTGATGTCCAAATAATTGATTTGCTCAGGTACGAAGTTGTTCCATTTTACGTTTCTGAATTTATCATCGTTCTTAGGAATCGGCTCACTATTTGTAGCGAAATTTGTCCACATACTGGTATAAAGTTCTATCATAGGAGCTTCGGGGGCATCAAGTCCAAAGTACGGGAAATATTTTTCCATGTAGAATAGATACATTAGATCATCTTGATGCGATGCACCTAAGAGAAGAATAAAAGTTTGAAATATGATCTATTTAACCAAATGGGAAGTAAATAGTTTTACCGTATGGTGTAGTATCGTTCCACATGTAAAAACTGTAACGTCCTTCGTAAGTAAACTTATAAAAGTATACTGGCTCCTTCGAGTATGTGGCAAATAATTTAGCTGCTCGATACATGGGGAATATAATTACAGAATCACCATATACCTGCAAAAAGTTTAGTATTCTTTAATATATTTAGTCGATAGCAAAAAAAGTAATTAGAAGATAAAATAAATTTAATACTAACTTTAGCAAGTTGCTCTTTGGTACTCGAATCAATTTGCTGATCTTTGAAATAAAATTGTCGTAATTCGTTACTGATATAATTTGATTGCGGTGTATCACGTTCGTACATGCATATGATAGGTGCGAGGGTAGTCCAATTATTGTTCACCTCAGGATACAGATTATTACCACTTTTCGCACCTCTTTCATAAACTACACAACACAATCAAATAATGAGAGAAGCAAATTCTATGTATGCGAAAGTTATTTTTCTGAATTGAGTACGTACGCACTATTACTCCGCCAAATTCTTCTTCTGTAATTCCAAGGATGTAAGGGACCTGGTAGAACCGTCCTTGTGTGATCATATCATACGGTTGTTCGGACAAAAATCTTTCAAGACCCGGAACATTGGGTTCCACAGTAGGTGTCCACAGTAGAATAGGATTACCATGCCAATCCTGTCATAGAAATATAATTAATACTCAGACGTAGCGAAACTTCTATATGCGACATCTTCGTTATTACTTTATACTCACAAACATTTGATCTAATGTATTTGTGAAGTTTTCCATAGGTAACGTATTAAGGCACTGCACCATAGCACTAGTTGAATCGGTGGGACAACCCACTAGTCGGGCCTGTTTCTTGGCAAGTTCTATTTGCCCATTTTGCGATATACCGGAATAAACTTCTGGTTTGATAGCTGATGAACTCATTCCGATAGCTCTGTGGAATAAGTTTTTAGACATTGGAGATACCATATGCAACATGATACTAAAACTTCCAGCGCTGCAACCGACTAGAGTAACGGAATTTGGATTGCCACCAAAAGCAGCGATGTTCCTTTGAATCCAACGCAAAGCCACGACTTGATCTTTTAGGCCCATGTTACCTGGTGCAATCTGATCACCGGTACTCAAGAAACCTAAAAGGATTTATAGTCGTGTTTTAAAATTCACAATGTAAACTTTTCGCGTTCTAATCGTTTCCTTGATGCATTCGAAAGTACCTAGTGTTCCAAGACGATAGTTAATTGTAACCAAGACGACGTCTTTATCCATTAGATACTGTGGTCCGAAAATTTCACTTTGTCCCGAAAACGAGTAAAAGCCACCGGGATGTATGAACACCATAACTGGCCTTGACACATTTTCGCGTTCGCAAGGTAACTAGAATTAAAAATGAAGTTCAATGCAAAAAATTCTGAGATTATATAATTTATACTTGCTAGTTTAATATGTGTCATTGCTCACTTTGGTAGTGTATACGTTTAAGCGTAAACAATCTTCCGATATCAATGTATTATTAGGACGAGGACAACTCGGCCCTTCTTTGCTAGCATCGAAAACGTCTTCCCAATCTTCTGCTGGGACTGGAGGCTATTTGTAATGCACAAATACAAAATTAAAAGTGTAATTAAATAAATAGTAGGAATATCAAGGAGTATATATTGCGCAAATTATGTTTAATCTCGTTAAATCTGTGAAATTTGTACAATTTGGATTGCAATTCTCGTGTCGTGAAAATGAGATAATTTGTAAGTTAATTTCTTAACGGTGTTTGTCAAATATGGAATAAACGCGCGAAAGGCGACATCATTCTCGTTACTAACATGGAAATGGCTATCGTGACATTAGATGACTAATAGTAAATACATTAATAGTGACATTTTGACACAATTGCAACATTATCGAGTATATTTACTTTCACTTCTTCCTTTTTGTGAAACACGTCCCGTTCGTTAAATTTATCAACGATGAGATGAAATGAGAAAAATTTGGAAAATATCTTCAAATTCAAAATGCTTACTTGAAAACGTAGGGGTCCAACAGGTGGTTTGCCATATCTTATGCCGCGAAACGAATAAATCTGCCTCCCATGCCTAGAAGTTAAAATAGAACCACGTATTCTTCCAATTGGAGCATTTGCCACCGTCTGATGATAATGATGATGATGATGATGCGCTGAATGTTTAGCGAGAACAAAGCCAATAAGGCAAAGGTAAAACACCAGAGTGCTTTTCATTTTCAACTTTTTATAATCTTCTGTTTCACGATATTATCTTTATTTTAAAGCAAGAAACTCTTAATAAGAACAAATTAATCCGGATAACCGGCATAAGCTGTGCCCATACGAACACTGAACAACTCATGGGCAAAGCCGAACAATTTATACGAGAGCTACAAGGAAAATGAGTGGGGAAATCCACTTACCTTCCTCGAAAAAATTATCTTTTATAAGCTCTTATACAAAGACTTCTTATTTGTCATTCACAAGTGACTGCAAATAATCGTTTAATTACTTAAGCAACCCTTAATATGTATTGTATTTCATTCATGATATCGCTAATATAAATATTAATTTATAATTTTTCACTTCTTGCTTGATTCTTTAACGAATGATAAGTATTATTCATAATATTTATCGCGAAAAATAAACATATAGCGATATTTCGACTATATGAACGTAGAGCTTACAATAATAGTATTATCGTTACAGTGATATTAATAACTTGATAACAAACGAGGGCAAATACGAGCATTAACTTATGTAGATATGTTCTAATAAACTATTGAAATATCGGAATTACACACCACGTCAAGCTTTCAAAATTAGAATGAAAAGGGAAAAACAAATACACATACATACAACAAATGCATACTTCGATACTGATTGACATTCGTGTATTTATTGAAATATATCTAAACATTAAAAATAATATTAATAGGAGCAGAACAAAGGTAGATCCGTAATTTAATTATTTAAGCCTGTGATACAAGAGATAGAGGAAATAATTTTTCCCATTCTTCCATCCTATCAGGGTACAAACCAGTCTTCATGGTGGGGTTTACGTTGATCTCCAAGTAGTTGTTTTGCTCAGGCACAAACCTGTCCCACGTTATATGGCTAAATGCACCATCCTCTGGGACAGGTTTGCCAGTACCTATGAAACTCGTCCACATAGATGTATACAATTTAACCATTGGAATTTCAGGTGCAGTCTCATTAAAGTATGGAAAGATATCCTTCATGAAGAATAAATATTGCAAATCATCCTGATGTACTACACCTAAAATTACCGAATAAAAGTAAATTGGTGATGCAAATCAATTACAACGTAAACTTACCGTAAGGTGTCGTAGCGTTCCACATAGTAAAGCTATAACGTCCTTGATATGTAAATTTATAGAAATATACCGGAACTCTAGAATTAGTGGCTATCAACTTGGCTGTACGATACGTTGGAAATATAATTACGCTGTCTGCATAAATCTATAAATCGGCAACGTTAATAACAATGAATCGGACGGGTAAAGAAATTTCAGTGATTATTTTAGAAATTCGTACATGTGCGAGACCGTCTCTGTTAGCCGAACTTAAGGGTTGACCATTGAAATAAAACTGTCGCAGTTCTCTGCTAATATATTCTGATCGCGGTGGCTTACGATCGTATATAAAACTGATCGGTGCAATTCGATACCAATTATCGCTCATTTCCCGATACATATCATAACCTGCCTTGGTTCTATTCTCGAATGCTAAAAGAAGTGACGCATGTTACGCACACAAACACATTTTGTTCAACAACTATCCCACGTACCGACAACTACTCCGCCAAATTCATCTTTCGTTACTCCAAATATAGCTGGAACTTGATGAAACTTCCCCTGTCTAATAAGATCGTAAGGTTGAGCCGGTAGAAATCGTTCTATTCCTGAAACTTCTGGTTCCACGACTGGTTTCCATACTATAATTGGATCTCCGTACCATTCCTAAAAATCAAGCATTCGCGCAAACAAATACCTTGGGTTGAATTATAGAAGAAAAATAATTTCTGTGCGATATCAACTAACGAAGAAATCTGCCATAGTTTTCGTGAAATTCTCAACAGGTTTCGATTTGAGACAAGTCAACATTTCTCTGCTATTATTGGTCGGGCAATGCAAAAGTTGCGCCTGCTTCTTCGCAAGATCGTTCTGATCGGTTGGGAACGGTCCCGTGCTTGCAAACCAAGCACTCATTACGATCGCTCTGTGGAATAAGTGTTTGGACATTGGCGATACCATATGCAGTATCGTACTGAGTGCACCAACGCTATAACCGCTGATAGTTACGGAATTTGCATCTCCTCCGAAAGCAGCGATATTCCTTTGAACCCATCGAAGTGCTACAACCTGATCTTTGAAACCTAGATTTCCAGGAGCTAATGAATCGCCCGTGCTTATGAAACCTATGAGATTCGTGCAAAAATTAACCAACGATCACTGGTATATTATTTTCTATGGATAATTACAATACCCAATGAACCAAGGCGATAATTGACAGTGACCAAAACGATATTATGGTCCATCAAATATTGGGGACCAAAGTAAAAGCTTTGACCGGAGAAAGAGTAAAAACCTCCAGGATGAAAGAATACCAGCACTGGTGTTTTCTCATCTTCGCATTTCGATGGTAGCTGCAACGTTTAAACAACTAAACTCTATAAATACACAATGCATAATTCAAAGATTTAGATACGCTAAAGAGAAAGTAGTAAGATCAAAGTATACTTTTTTAGTGTACACGTTTAAACGCAAGCAATCTTCGGACATCGGTTTTACATTATCTAAACTTGGACATGCAGGACCTTCTTTAGAGGCATCAAAAACGTTGCTCCAATCTGCTGCTGGGATAGGAACCTGTATCGTGAGAAAATTACAGGAATTATTCCCACCGATGTCCCATAAATACTCGCATAAAAGGAAATACGCAAAGTTTTCTTTGTTTCCACAGTTGAAGGTTGACGATAAGTTTGACGAATGTCCACATGCCAGTATCTTTCCAGGATTAATAAAATTACGGCTGAGAGAAGAATGAAAAACTCACCTGAAAACGTCGTTCTCCTGTGGGAGACTCTGCATATTTTATTCCGCGGAAGGAATAAATCTTTTGACCAAGCCTTGAATTCAGAATAGAACCACGGATTTTTCCAATTGGCGCTATTGCTTCCGGGTGTACTGTACAACATGAAACATTAATGATGCCAATGATACAAGGCAAGATCTTGAACTGTAACTTCATATTGTCGTCTGAGTGTTCCTCTCTTATCAAAAGTGTAAATTAACTTTTTTAAATACACATAGCTCACGTAGCCGATGCTTGAAACACACTGAAGCCTCAGATAAAAAGAAATGGGGTTATATACTCAGAACGAAGGATAAAATTCGCTAAAATTGTATTGTTTCCTCTCATGCTAAAAGGTTACAATAAGTTACATAGTAATAATTATAATGTTTAAACAAATATATCATTTACTTAGAGTTATTAATTCCTTCGAAATTGCATCAATCGAATATATATAAAACCGCGTTATCAAATATCTGTAATGTAAGAAGCATAAAACAAGTATAAAAACTGGCGACGCAAAAATGTTTATTGATAAGATAACCGACACTTATAGTTAATAGAATATATATGTGCATATAACTGGAAATAATTTTCCTTATTTACTTGGAACTTTTACACAAATACATGTAGGTATATCGCGTTGCCACGAAATTACGTGACTGTAGTGCAAACGTCAAGTAAAGGAAACATAAAACTTACACTATCATATATCAACTGTTGTTTTCATAACTTGAAACCATATGTTTAATGACGTAAACTAAATATTTAAATAACTAGAGAGAATTTAAAAACGCTGAAACGTATATAGGTCTTTCGTACTATTTTTATCTCTTTATTTTTTTCTTCTTTGTTACACACATTTATCATTTCTTCTTTTCGCCTTAAAGATTACAATATTTTTAGTTACTTTAAATTACTCATTTTCATTTTTTATTTCCCTTTTCACTATTGAGCTTCATCATCATCGATAACGACGTCTGTTTCTTCTTTCTCTTTTTCCACTTTCTCTTCTTTTTCTTCTTCTTCCTTCTTATCTTCAAGCTTCTTTGTTTCATAATAGTTGGATTTTTTCAATCTTTTTTTCTGTTTTTTCCTTTTGCTCTTTTTCGTTTTCGATAATTTCTCAGCTCTTTTTCTTTCCATTTTCTGTCTTTTAGCCAAGTCTGGATATATACATGGATCAAAGGTAGGCTCGTAGACAATTGAGTCAATCGGACGTTTTTTGGCAATCATTTTCTTTTTTGGCTCCGGGCATTCGCCCATTTTGTATGGTTTTGTTTTCGGTAACACCTTTCCATACACCTACAGGCAAATTAATAAATTAATTTGTTGCTAGCTACTCGATACATTATTCGATCAGATTGAATTATCCTACAGGCATCTCGAATATCGGTCTGCCATATTTATCTTTTTCTCGCGGTGCTCTTCTTTCAACAGGACTTCGAGGCCTTGATGGTTTTGCCAAAGATTCGATTCTCCCGGAAGCTGAAGCTGACAAAGCACCCTTTCTCACGATAAAGGGATTAGCTCTTATAGTTATAATTTTGCGAATACGCGGTTTAGACAGTTCCTCCATTCGTGAAGATGCTAAAATAGATAACATAATTTTTGATTAATATAGTTGTGACTTTATTATAATTTTATCACAGACCTTTGCTTTTCAAAGCCGCCCTCTTAATACCATACGGATCGAGTTTACACGGAAATGGTGCAAATCTCCAGGCATGCTTCTCGATTTTTCTTCTTTTAGCTTTCCTCTCTTCTTCCTCCGTTTTATACTTCTCTTCCTCTTCTTCTCCTTCCGTAATTTCTTTATCATCTTTGCCACGCCGCTGCCTTTTCGTATCTTCGTACTTTCGCTTTTTCCCTCGTCTTATCTCTTCTTTTTGTTTCTGGTGTTCAGCTAAAGCACTTTTACCTCTTCTTTCTCCTTCCTCGATTATCATTTTCTTCCAAGTTTTCGCCTTCTCATCCTTTCTGTCTTTTATTCTCTTGTACGCCGGTAGAGCTAGAAAACTTACCCAAGCTGTAATCTAACGAACCATCGTAATAGTATTTGTCATGTTCAATCATAAATGTGGAAAGGATACAACGTGAAATTAACGCAGAGAAAGATATACAATTTACTTTATAGGTAAGCGCGGTTCTTCTTATACCCTGAGGCGTGAATAATTCTTCTATTTCCTCTTTCGTTAACTGCTGAGGGCAATCAAGCAACTTTTTTGCTAGAGCCAACTTTCGCAATCTTTCTTCATCGAGCACACGTTTGTCACATATCGATAGCCTGGGTGGCTTGCATTCTTCGGGAATAATGACACGAGGCTGACTTAGCTCGATGATTCTTTGCGACGCTTCGTATGTTAGAGCTGCTGGTGAAATCTTATAATAAACCCGGCCATAATCGACCAATCTTATGTTTGGTAGTGCTAATAAAATCGTTCGTTTAGACGGAATTGCTTTCAATGCCGCTCTCGGTACGGTGAAGTCAAATTCACAGATAATACTTAGATCAGGTGCCTTCTTAGGCTTGGACAAAATGTTGATTCTTTTCTTCAACTGAGACAATGGCTTGGAAGGTCGGACCTGAAAAATGTTGCACAACGTGACGTATAAAAATATGCATGAATTTTCAGGTGGTGAAACATTTTTTTTACACTAACTATAGGCTCAGGTTCTGGAATCTTTTTTGGTTGAGCATTTTTCTTTACCCAGGCATTGAAACGAGCCCAATCAGCAGGTGTTGCAAGCCATCCTTTCAATTTCAATTTATGTTTAGTTCTTCTAAAGATCAAACATTAGAGTTAAAGGATGTATCATTTATTAAAATCACCGACAAGAAGATTGCTTACTTTCCTTTAATTTTCGACTTATCTATCTTTCTTAATCTACCAAGTGCTGTTCTAGGAGATCCACTTTTTCCAGTCTCCTTAGTAGTTGGGCTTTTCTTCGTGCCTGCGCTTTTTGCAACTTTTTTAACTTTTGGAGCCATTTCTTACAATGTTTGAGACCTATTTCCTTGTGTACTTAAAGCTGTATAAATACTCGAGTAATTTCACGTTATTACATTCAAGAAGGGAACATAAACTTCTTTATTATCCAGTTTAATTCATTATAGAGGTTAAGTACTTTTCCAATTTACTAATGAAAACAGTAAATATTAAAGGTGTTAACGATGACATTTTTCCTTACGCTTTATTCTGTGTTACGTTAAATTGCTCATTTTCGATATTATTATTTCATTTTCTTCAGTTTTGTTTCATATTCGTGTTAGGTGAATTAAGTTCGACAAGATTTAAAAAAGAAGCTAGTCGTCGTTTGTTTTTCGTCGAGACGGATGTTTGTGTCAAATGAAAGTTGATATATATCAAGGTATTCTCGATATTATTTATTTTACATTACATGGCTGTGACAAAGTTTGTAGCATTATCTTTTCTTTAAAAGTGGAGCTTTCGCGTTATAATGCTTGATAGTCTGAAAATAATTTTCGAAATCCTCGTAAGCTTCGGTATGAATCGGATAATGTTTCGGTTTCGCAAGTTCGTGCAAACGTTTCGAACATCCTTTATTCCTAGCTGCGGTAATGCGAGCATAGGTGTCTAATAAAAACTTTTTCTTCTTTGCTTCTTGCGCGTCCTTTGACTGTTCGCTACTATTTATCAATTTGTGATGTCCTTGTTTCACTAAGAACAATTATATAATTATAACAAAGAATTCTGACATACGTTGTTTTTATATCCGATGTGTATTGAAACTAAAGTTATTTCGAACTTGCGAACGAGCTCTCTGAAGGTAACTCTTTAATAAATCTTTCTCCAACGTTCTGCCATGCAATCTAATTCTACGATATAAGTTGTCCATACAAGGACGATCTTAATGCTGCAATTATAAGCTCGATGCAATGATAACAAAAATTCCGACAAACATTCCGAATCGAAGGAATCGGAGGAAACAAATGTACGACTAGTACTGTATCGCTTTTAAACGTAAACGTAAATCTATTTCCAACAAAGTATGCGAAAGCTTTAATTATCGATATCTTGTCACTTACATATTAGCGACCTACTTTCAAAACGTAATATTTGCGTAATCGGTTGGAAAAGTTTTCAAAACTAAGAAATGTTGAATAAAAGGTGAAAATAACACTTGGACTATCATATCCTTGTTAAGCTACCTGTATTTATAGAAGAACTTTTCGTGCTAGGATTGGATATATTACAACTGTTTGCGCTTAGTTTTCGTCTAGGTTGTGCTAATTTATTTAATGAATCTGTAATTTGATAAGACAATGCTCCACGTTTCACCTAAAATATTAAATATTAAAGTGTTAAAGGATGTTCATTTTCTTTTGTATTAGTATATATGATATTTACATTGAAGACATTGTAGTTACTGGAATTATCAATTCTCTTCTTGGGTTTTGCTAGTTTTTCATATCTTGGTACACTTTCTTGATAAACATCCGTGTTCATATCGTTCATTTGATCGTGAAATTATTATTTAATTCGAGACTTAAAAGGATTTGATGTAAATTATAAAAAATAACAGGAAATTTTGCGGATTTTACTTAGGGTTAAATGTTAATGCGTGACATTGAAGCGATCGTAAAATAAGATGTTTGCAAACTTCAATTCTTTTTCAGTAATAGATCCAACAAACAGTAATCGTGAACAAATTTTAAGTTTTTAAACGAAATTTATGAATTTGAGAAATCTATGCCCAAAATTTCTGTTCTAAGATGTCTAATACGGAGTAAATTCATTGTTTTTGTATTTTCCTATCTTTTTCATGCTTACTAATAAATTTTGTTACTCGATAGACACGAATTAACATCAAAATCTGTTGTCAAAAAGCACGGTAACAAACGAAAACCTTATTGGTGCGCACCTAGGAGAGTAAAAAGTACAACTATTGTAGCAAATGCCGATGATTCGTTAGTACAGAACAAAAAATCAAAGAAAGTAAACTATAAAGGAAACATTTTACTTTCATTATGTCATGCTAGTTTTACTAAATCTTTTGTAACTTAAAAATAAGAAACATTCAAAAATAAACAAAGAATAAGATACTATATTTGTTTTCAGAGCCATCGTAAGAAGAAACGAAAAAATATAAAAAGTCTGAGACGCATCGATATTTTAGCGCAACCTAAATCTGTGAAATATAAATTGGAACACAATACTCACTCTTCTAATGTAAACTTTATCTTTTTAGCTTTAAATACCATTTCATAATATTAATCTAATTCTTCCGTATCTTAAGGTAAACGAATCTACTAAAAAGTACAGCACTGCGAAGAGATCAATTTCGACGAACCAAAAACCTACGATTTGCCCACGTAAAAGTTTACAAATAAAAAAATTTAACAAAGCACATGAATTGCCAAAAAATTTTAGAATGAGTTCAACATTGAAGGATTATTCGCCAATCGTGCTGCCCAAGAAAATAGGTGTCCGATTGTTTTCTTTAGGTTCTTATTTATATTTTTATTAATTTTATTTTTAAACGTTCGTTCATTACTTTTTATTGCTCTTTAACCAGATTAATATTAATTATTGATTCATTTATAATAGTAAAAAAAAAACTCAAAGAATTAACGAATTCAAAAGACATGTAAAAACGTACTGTCGAAGTGAAAAAAATTAAAAAATTACTCTTCTACAAGAAATGACTATACGCAATTCATAAGGTTCTAAATAAAATGAAAAATCAATGGATACGACTAAAATGTTATAAACTTACTTTATTCAATACGTATAAAAATATTAATGGACGGCATAAGATACATGTACAGTTATTACATGCAGAAATATTATGGTTATATGAAGTTTCAAAAAATGGACGGATTATCCTCAATTTGGAATTCGCAAGATGTCAATACAAATTTTGTTGAGAACTATACACATTACCACATTCATTCATTTAAAGATATACTAATATATGAAATACAAAAAATAGAATTAATCTGTGAACACATTTCATACAAAGATTAAAAAGCTAGTAAATATAGATAAATACATTTTCTAAGATGTCTTTGATTGAATGTACATACATATATATTCTACGAAGGTTCCTTTGTTATAGAAAAATTTATCAAATCTTTTATCTACTAAATACATACGTAAGTAATATCGTAACCATCGTAGCTTGTATCGAATGTCCTATAGCCGATGCACCAGCATTACAATCAACAATTCTTCTAGCTCTCATAAAATCTGGACCTAAATAGGCACTAAACTCCCTTTTTTCTGGTGGTATTACTACTAATTGTTGCGTAGCATCTTGGAAAATCAAGTCAGTATAAGGTGGTTGACTGTAAAACATGCTAAAACTATATTCATCTTGTTCCTTTCTGCCATAAAATTGTTGAGCGTAAATAAACAAGTTTATATAAGCATTCATTTGCGACTCGTTATATCCGTAATATCCACCACGCGTAACTATTGCATTCGCTGCCACTTTTCCTAAATTGCAATGAACATAATCGGATGTTGGACGACGTGTACCATCTGGACAAAGTAGTTCAAAATCTTTGGTAAATGTATTACGCGCCCATGTCTCTCGCCGTTTTCCATCAGTATTTTCTGCGACTGTTGTATGTTTCACAAAAGCTACGTCTCCGCCTCCCTCAACTAAACATCTAAAAGCACCAGTATACCCATAGTAATCTTCAGATGCATCTCTACGACAGTAGCGAAAACTCGCACCGTGGCAAAGATCACACATATTATCATACGGTACTCCTGTGACATAATAAATTAAAATATAATCTTCTCTTAGACTAGTGATCAATTTTGTGACTAATTAGAAGACTGTAATTACCTGTATTATATTCCGTACTAAGTGCACCCGGAACGCAAGATTTAGTAAAATATTCTGCAGCAGCGCGAACTGAATCACAACCATAGCCCCTGATCCAAGTATTCGAAATAAGATATGCCATTGGATATACCCATCCTGCTGCTGTGTTGATTCCTGTGTGGCAAGTGTACTTATTTTTAAGGTAAGTTAAATCTGTATTATCATCCTCTTCTTTCACTACTGCAACCACATAATATTCTGCTGTTGGTAAATTATAAACTTCGGATATAAACGGGATCAAGTCGTACCGTAAACCAGCAGTATATACATCACTAGTATCTAACATTGCTACATCAGCAATTCTACAAAAAAAATTAATTTTATCTTAAAATATATGTGTTTCTTATAAAACAATTGATAAGTTTAGAAATTCATTCGGGAAATTTTGTGGTACCAAAAATATACATACCCACTTTGTATAGCCTGCATGCAATGAATTTGGCTATGACCTTTGTGACAATTTAATTCTGGCTTCAATAACTGTGCTTTTAATGCTATCTAATACGAAATTAATAATTATTTCATTCATTAATAATTATACTTACTGAAGCTATAATATTTATCCTTTAAAACATTTACCTTCATTTTTACACATTTTTCCATCTCCGGATCGGATGTAACACACAAGGTCATTTTATCGACAGGACAACGATGTACTTCTAATATAGGATCTAGAGATGTGTTTAAATAACCCGTGAATATTTGATCTTGTTCGGACAATTGAACAAAATCCCACGCTGAATCCTAAAGTTATACCGTTTAAATTAACATTTAAAAAAAAGAAAAAAAATAGTATTAAAAAAGATATTCTATTTACAGAGAACATTAAGTTGTGATGCATTCCATATTTAGGTGCAGATTCAAATAAATTGAAAGTTTCTATTGGCTGTATGTTTGTTGATTCTGTCTTGTCCCATTCATGCAATTCATTTCCATCATAGCCTTTCTCATATCCATTATGATTTTCAAAATTCTCTGTATTATATTCATTTGCATTAGCATATTCACTTCTGTTAAAATTTTTTTCGCCAAATCTATTATTAAAACCTGGTCGATTTTCAAAATGATCATCATATAATTGAGTTGAATTTCTCATCATATGTTTTCCCAAAATTTCAACTGCTTTTTCTAAAAATCGCTGATATAATCGTCGGGTTTCGATCTTTGTAGCAGACGATGTAACTATAGCACGTGATGGCACAGTTCCCCAATTACAATATTTATATTCATCAATAGGTTTTCTACTACCATCGCGACAAAGCAATTCAAACTGCTCTTTTTTTATAGAATTTTCTAAAAAGATTAACAATATTTATTAATATTATAACTTATCATAGGAGTAACTTATTCTAATATAAAAAGAATACCAAAATCAAATGCTGTTGATGTCATTTCATGTACTGTTGTATGTACAAGAAAAGCAATTTCTCCTACTTCTACCAAACACCTAAATGCTCCTTCATATCCTGCATAAGGGTCTGAAGTTGTACATTTTCCTCCAGGTAATTTTCCAACACACAATTTACATAATTGATCAGAATTATCACCTAAAATTTAAAATCTCTACAAAGTACAAAATACACAAGAAATTTACATTACGTAGCATTACTATTAATCATACCTAATGGATTATGTTTATCTATCAGTGAATTTACGGCACAACTAGGTCCAAAGTATTTAATAGCCGATTTAACATGATTATTACAATCAACAACTTCCAATCCACCTTGTTTCATAAGCTATATAAAATAAAAAAATAATATGTGTGTTTAATTAAATATGTATTACATAAAAACATAGTAAAACAAATCATATTTACAGTATAGATTGGAATAATCCAACCAGCAAGCATTCCAAGACCAGCAAAACAAGCCTTTTTACCCCTTAAGTCATGTAGATTCTGAACATCTGACAAAGATCCTTTTTTAATAACTGCAACTGCATGCTGATAATGTTCACCATTCTCATATAATTCCTGCATAAATGGAATCAAACTATGATAGCGTCCTGCTATAAAAATTTCACCAGCATCTAAAGTGGTTATCTGTGCTTTCTCTTCATCTAACAGAGCCATACATTCTTCTTTATTAGATGCTTGTTTGCATTGTACAGAAATGTAATTATAATCGAAAAATGCTATTTCACGATCAACTGCTCTTGCAAATGCATTACACTTATCTTGTTCAGCTTCAGATATTGTACACCATGTAACTGTATTGTCAAGATTTTGCCCTGTAAATGAATTTACACATTGTCATTAATATTAATTATAATTGCAGTCGATCTATTCATATTTTTTACAATTTAATATTCCTTATTTTTAATAATAAATAATTACTCGTTAAGCATGTTAAAATAACTAAACTATTTAAAAATAAACATATTTTGTATACCATATATAAAATAACAGAATAAATTGAGGAATATTAAGATTATGTTTATACAATTTTTTGGTAACATTTTAGTATTTTGTTTTATTTAAGCATTAATTGTAATGAAAGGCAACACCCATCACTCGCACTGCACAAATGTACCATACTATACATACTACCATTACTATTACTACATGCTCTAACGAACTGTAGTAATATTATTTATTCTAATTATTAATGTAATTGAAAATTAACGGTAAATTATTTGATATAACTTCTTCTTTTTCATTTTTCATGGATTTATTTTATATTAAAAAAATTACTAATAATATAATTAATATGAATCAAAAATAAATTCAATATACAGGTTGATACTTTATTTAAAAAATAAACTCTATATATCGTCAATTTTGATAAAATATTCAATATTGATCAAATATTTTTTAATTAAATAAAATTATGTTACATAAAGTAGGTAAAACAATAAAGTAGTCAGTCAAAGGTATAGGTATATTAGTATCTTCATTCATTTCAATTATTAGGTTTTGTGACACTGCCTAAAATTGTAGCAGTACATACTATAAAGCAAGCAATGCAGAATTTAGTGATACAAATTGTTTTTTAAATCTCGATGTGTGTCATAATGGTGAATGTGATCAATTAGAAAATATGCACGTTTGGTGTAAAAAATGTACTTTTGTCGGTCCAATGACCGATAAATCTTTGGCTAGCAAAGAAAAGTGGTATTAAATAAAAATTGATCAGTACTTTCATTTAAATAATCTATGAAAAAGTATGTGAGAACAAAATTGCCTAATTTTTGTGTGTGATATCAAGAATATTCTACATTTGACAAATCGATGCAACGGTAATTTTCAACTATGTAAAATACAATACGATTTATATTAATTTCAATCACAGTCCACTGTAAATAAAAACGAAAAATATTAATCTACTACTAATTTTTTTAGAACAAGGAAATGTTGACAAATCTTTATATGACTGTTCAATGAATAACTTATATACTTTTAAACTTAAAATACTCTATTTAAATATTTCTTATTCGGTATGGAAGTTTGGAAGATAATAAAATTTAAATACATATTTGCTTGCATTTTAATCATGTTTATTATGTCATGTTTGATAAGTATTGCATCTATAAGTATTGGTAAGTTTGTAATGGTTTCAAAATTTTAATAGTAGACTATTAATTTCTTAAATAATTCTTCAGAAATTCATAATTGTAGATGAATGTAAATATGAAATAACTACTCAATCAGCTCAATATAATAATCATAATCAGCAAAATAATGATGATTCAATTGAGAAGAAATCATTGCATCGTTTAGCTATACTTGTGCCATTTCGAGATCGCTTTGAAGAATTATTAATATTTGTCCCGCATATGAAAGAATTTTTAGACAAACAAAACATAGATTATCATATATTTGTTCTGAATCAGGTATTTTCTGGTCACTATAATCTTTAACAAATACAAACATATCATTTTAACATAATAATATCTTTTATATTATTTATAGATTGATAGGTTTAGATTTAATCGAGCCTCTCTTATAAATGTAGGCTTCCTTGAAATTAATAAAGAGTTTGATTACATAGCTATACATGATGTAGATTTGTTACCTATAAATGATGAATTATTATACTCTTTTCCTAATAAAGGCCCTTACCATGTATCTTCTCCAGAATTACATCCTAGATATCATTATCCAACTTTTGTTGGTGGAATACTATTAATTAAAAGGTTTTTATCATAACAACTATTATTATACTAAATATTTAAAGATTTATTTAATAGGTGTAAATTAATTTAATATGAAACTTATTTTTACAGAGAACATTTTCTACAAGTAAATGGAATGTCCAATAAATATTGGGGATGGGGTCTTGAAGATGATGAATTCTATGTTAGATTAAAAGAAGCCGGGTTGATTATTGTAAGACCACAAAATATATCTACTGGCACACATAATACATTCAAGTAAGATACGCTATAAATAATTTATATATGCCCTAAATATTAATATAAATAAATGTTCATAATTATTGGTATTGTTTTTATTACTTTAAGACATATACATGATAGAAACCATAGGAAACGAGATATGATCAAATGTTATAATCAACGTGAAGTTACTAGGAAACGAGATCGTCAAACCGGGTTAAATAATGTTACTTATAAAATATTAGGTACAATTGCAATGACTATTGGGGACACTCCATTGACCGTCCTTAATATTTCCTTAATGTGTGATAAAATGACTACACCTTGGTGTGAATGTGATAAAATAGTTGGATCTAAGGATGGAAAGTCAAAAGAAAAAAAAAAAAGTTAATAATAACAAGTTTACCACTGGACTGTAATTATTCTGACAAAAATTGTATTGAAAGAAAAGAAATACACACGCGCGTGCGCGCATACACATAAACACATGTAATGAAGTGTATTTATTATTATACAGTCTTCTACTTTATATATATCTCCAAATGAAGTAAATATAATTTGTCATAATTTATAATTATACTTTTAATATACTATTTATATGTTAGTGATCTTATATAATGTAATATAAATACTTTCAACAATCATATTAAGTAATTAGGTAGTATAAAATTTGAATATGTAAAAGCATTGTTACACTATCATTTTTTACAATATTTTGTATAAGATAGTTAATTACTGAATCACTTTTTCTGAATAATGTATTTAAATTCATATATTTTTAACATCTTGTTAGTGCATAAATATTATGATATTATGGATAATGATAAATTTAGAAAAACACTATCAACAAGTTTGTAGCAGACCTGTTTTTCCTACTTCATCACTAAAATATAAATCTTATCAATAAGTAGCAAAAAATATTGTATAACATTTTAAGATAGACCATTATGCAGAAAATTATTCGTAAACAATGATTTAATACTGCAATTTATCAATTAAACTGGTCTTTTATATTATACATATAATAATGTTTATACATATATTACATTTGCAGTAAGAACATCAGATGATACTGTACAATAAATATAATTATTAAGAGCACAATGGTACATATTGTACAATGGTAGAAGAAACTTTACCTAGGTATTTATGATCTTAATATTACAGTCCTTAAGTCGTAAAAAAGAGGGATATATTTAAAGTACAAAATTATGGCTACATAACTGCATTTAATTGCAGAATAAAATGTTCTCTCAGTTCATTTGTACTAAAATCATCACCATCATTGTTTTCATCAAAAATGTCTTGCACAGTTCCTGTCACAGTTTCTGTACTTTCATATTCAGTTGGTTTACCAACTTCTATGTCCTTTTCATCTATTTCAGATTCATTATTTGTATCATGAGCTTTTTCAACTTTAACACTTATTTTTGTAGAATTTCGTACTTCATCCATATCACTTTTGTTAGGATCTGTGATATCTTCATTAAGAATTCCCTTTCTTAAAGATGGTAATGGTGGTAATGGAAACCCATAAGAAAGTAACTTATCATATCCACTTCTTCCACAAATTTTCCTAATGTCTGCTGCCATGGATAAAACCTTTTCTGAAAATTCTTGCTTAGAGCTATCTATTAACATTTCATTAAATTTGCTCATTTTTTCATCTAAAAGTTTTCTTCTTCTCATAATAGTTTGCATGTTTAACATTTTCCTTCTATAAGTGTTAGTATTTTTCTCTGCTCTTTCAAGATATTTAGAGGCTTTCTCCAACTTCCAGTTGAGTTCTTTTATTCGATTATCCTTTTGCTTAATTTGCCCTTCAAGCTTTCTTTTTTGTTGAGATTCCAATGTTACAGTTTTCATTAATTTCTTATTCATTTCTTCAAAATAGTTCACTCTGTTTGACAAATCTTCTATTAATCTTTGTTTGGATTCTAAGTTTTTCTTATTAAGAATTGAAGATTGCGTATTACTTGATCTTGTATTAATTCTAGAAGTTTCTACATCTTTAGATTGTATTTCACGTTCATTGTTTTTATTTCTCATGCTGTTTTCCAATTCTTTATAAATAATTAACTGATCAGTTAACTTTGCAATTACATTCTCTTGAATTTGTATTCTTTCTAATAGATCTTCATAATCAGAGGAAATACAACCAGTGTTATTTTCCAAGGAAGTTTGAACACCTTGTGCGCAATTTTGCAATGGAGAATTAATTCTTATCTTATGCCTTTCTTCTTCATCAGAACATGTATGTTTAAAACATGAAGCATGGTAGGTTTTAGAACTATGAGTTGTATTTAAATCTGCAAACTCTCTTTCTTCACAAGGAGAATGATTCACTATTAATGTTTTGTTAGTTGAGGTTACATAGTCATCCTTTACTAGTGGATTATTAAAATCTCCATAAATAATTCCTTTAAGATTCTTAGGTGACACTACTGTTATAATAGATGTAATAAGTGTACCATCTTCTTCATTTTTGCAAATGGTATTAAACTCTTTAGATATTTGTGTACCTATTGTATTAGATGATAATTCTTCAATGATGTCAGTCACATCATCAGGGTCACCAGTTACTTTGATGACAAATTTTGCAGTTTCCATTTCTGTATCATTTTTATTAATGTCGTCTATTTCTTGAGAAAACAAAGATAATTCATTTCTAATTTCTGCCTCTTGTTCAGATAATTCACTATTACTCGATGAATTAACATCTTGATCAGAAGTGCTTTTAATTGATTTTTTTATTGATTTCATTATTTCTTCTCTAGTTCTTCTTTTACGTTTCATAGCTGCTCTTATATTTGGTATAACATGCACTTCATCTTTAGTAAAATTTTCTTCTATATCTTCATTAAAAACTTTCTTGTTATCTTTAATAGAAATTATATCATCATGTTTTAAAGGACTATTATCTACTTTATTAATTTTTGATATATTTTGGGACACAGACATTTTTTCATCTCCACTTTCAGTGCCAAAGATTATTTCAACATTTTCTTGTTTATCTGTAAGCATATGCCCTATTTCACTTTTTGTTGGGAAAGCATGACTTGTATCAGTAGGCAAAGCAACTTTCTGATCATCGTTAGTAAATTCATTATTTGTATCCATTTTTTCTTCAACTTCATCTTCCTTTTGATTCTTTGATTGAACTGCTAACTTTTTCTCAATTCCATTTTTATAATTTTCATCTTCAGTGGATCCACCATCACAAATTTGTTTTAACTTCTCCTCAATTTCATCATAACTATCTTCAAATGTATTATGATCCATAATTTCTAGCTTAATTTCTTTTTTCACAGTGGTACTTGGTAGTTGAGCAGTTTCTGAATTATTAATCATTAAGGGTAATCCAACTTCCTTTTTATTATCATCTGAACAAACTTCAAGATTATATTGTTTCACTAGACTGTTAATATCAACAAGATTATCCTCAGCAATCATGACGATATTTTGTCTTTGAGTATCAATCTTAACGTTCCCTTCTTTTTTAATTTCTATAAATTTATGTTTAAGATTATTATCAATCGGTGGTTCCATAGATGATTCTTCAATTGCCTGAAAACCCAAGTCTTTCTCTTCTAACTGCTCAATAGATGAATGCTCAGTATCATTTTCCATGTATTCTATATTATATTCACCTCTATGATCAAATATCTTAGTTCTCTTTTTAGGAGATTTTCTAGTAGATGTTACAGTAAATATAGATGGTACTGCATTTTTTTTTAATCTAATTCTCCCACTTTGTGTTATAGACCATTCTTGAGGTTCAAAATGTACGTGGCACAGGAATGAATTATTTGATGGTTCCCAATCAGCTCTAGCAACACGTTCTTGCCAAATTTTTCTTAGCTTTGGATCACGTGGAAAACATTTCATAATATAACCTTTTTCACTACGATTGTTGCAGCCAACTGCTGCACAGCCTGGCATATTTAAACATCCAAAAATTGTTAAGGATTCTGGAAATTATAAACAATAAATTTATAATATTGAAATAAATTAAATAGCGTTTTTTCCAATCTAACCTAACTAAGAATATATTTTCATTCACAACAAAACAATTAAAAATTATTTATTATTTTAATAAATAATACATAGCAGTAATTAAAAAATTTAACAAATAATTATGTATTGTACAATTTAAGAAAAAATTGAAGATAAAAATAATGCATAATATTCATGCAAAGAAAACATTCGTGCTTTAATTTTTTAACGAAATAAATGTAAGAAAAAACTATTTAAAACTAATTCTTTATGTGAATCAAACCTTTGTTCTTCAGTCGTAACCATTGTTCTTACACCAAATAATGATCGAAAATGTTTAATAGGTTGCATATAAGACATTGTAAAAATTAGACTGTTTCAACGGTGCTTTATGTTATTTTATTGATGGATAAATTTAAAAGTTTACATTTAAACTGTTAAATTACTCTGACTAAAACGAAGACTAATATTGCTTCTACCCTATAATTCTTCAGTCGACAACGTATGGTGTAAAAGAAACTGAAACTCGCTCACCTCATCCACTAACACTATTCAAAGTCCGTTACAA
This sequence comes from Eufriesea mexicana, assembly GCF_001483705.2. Lineage (NCBI taxonomy): Eukaryota > Metazoa > Arthropoda > Insecta > Hymenoptera > Apidae > Eufriesea > Eufriesea mexicana. The sequence continues at coordinate 14,334 of NW_016908568.1, read as the reverse complement.
GTTAAATGTTACAAGTTACAATTTATAATTTTGTTAGTGTATTATTTACCTATTATACGCGATTAATATTAATACAAATTTACACAGTTCGTGGAAAAAAAATAAAGAAAAGGAATTAAAAATTAAACCGCCCAAATGATGCATTTCCGTTGCATTGACAATGGCAAATGCGTTTTCGGATAAATTTCGAGTTTTCTACGTAATCAAAATGTTCCAATGTAAAATGGCTACCTCGAAAATCGAATAACAAATAGGTTAACTGTATTTTTTTATAGTCGAGTTAAATTAAATATTTTTTTATCGATGTTGATTTTGGATATGATATCCAATCTTATACTTGCCTTTCAAATACTATCTTTAAGTCATTTTTGTATGTCATCTTTACCGAACGTGCACAAATAAAATAGAAAGTCCTATAATAACTTGTACGTTATATGAATTATTAACTATATTACACTTTTAAAAATTGATCGATTGAATTATCTACGAACACTTATTTTTGTATTCGTTGATATTACACATGGTACACTATATTCACCGTTTCATGCTGTTTCATATTACATCACTCAATTAAAGTTAATATAAACATTCTTTTTATTCTGCTTTATATTGATGTGGCTTAAACAAATTATCATTGCTACCACGTTTTTGAGCAAAATAAGTATTATACGTACATGATATTCATTTTATCCGTTATTATAGAGAGATATGGTTAGTATTTAAACAGCGGTTCTTCTTTTAAAAGTAATGGCAAATACGCATTAAACGTCTAATTCACCAATTTTCTTATGCCTTGTTCTATAGTATAATTAAAGTCTGTGAGTAATTGGTTTCAGTGTGACGTTTAAATCACAAATAAATATGGTACCGAACAGCATGTAGTTTTATATGTACGAGATAGATGTCTGTCATAAATTCGGCCTACATTATCAAAATGTAATTTGTTAAAACTCATTGATTTGTAGAAAGTGGGAAACGATTTGTTAAAAAATATTTGACAAAATGACAACATTAAATAACGTATTGAAAGCTATAGAAGCTTTAAAATCAGCTCAAGAATCAAACACTATTCTGTCAGATTCGAGTGCAAGGTACAAGAACAAATTGTTTTTTCTCGTTTAATGATAATTGAAATAATCGTATGTACATAACAATAAAAAATTTATCAAATGAATACGTTATTTTTATTTATATAATTCATATTTCAATATATGTTATCGCATATTTTATAATTTGTTTAGCATATTGTTTTTATTTATAAAATTAATATGTACATAATTAAATTAAAAAATTAGTAGAAATTGTGTAATTCATTATGTTAAAAATTTTAATATGTCCTTTATTTCAATAAAAGGAAAGATAAATTAACATGTTGCATGACAATAACAGAAGGAATATGTTCACCAAGTGTCAAACCAGGAACCAAGTTTCCTCAGGTACTTAGTCTTTCGATTGAAACTTTATTGACATTGTGCAATGATGATGAATCTGATATCAGAATGGTAGCAGATGAAACATTAAATAAAATTATAAGGGTATAGTATTTATATTTTATAATTTTATTAGTGATTATAATGAGACTGTGATAGGTGTTTTAATAACTATTTTATTTGAAAGGCAATGGCTGATAGTAATATTGTTAAAGTTCAAATAGAACTTTATAATGAAATAAAAAGAAATGGACCCGCTAGAACATTAAGAGCTGCTCTTTGGAGATTTGGACTTCTTAGTCATATGATTCGTCCTACAAGAGGAAAAGCATATGTATCTAATTTGATACCATGTATAGTAGCTATTGCACATCGTTCTGAGGAATCTGTAATAGAAACATTGTCACAATCACTACCATTAATTATGAAAGTATTAGGGCCATTTATGACAGACAATGATGTCAAGGTAAGTTTTTATGTTTATCGTATGACACAGTATTTATAATATGACTAAGAACTTGTATTTATTCCTTTCTTCCAGACATTATTAAAAGCATTCTTTGAAAATGTATCCTCTGTACAAGCAGCATTTCGTAGAGCTGCAGCAAATATGATTTTGACAACATGTCTGAATTGCAGGAAACCACAGTGTTTTTTAAATTATGTACTAAAACATCTTTTAGGTAAACTTATAAATACAATATTACATAGGTACATGTAATATTTTTTTACTAATTAAATAATATTTTTTCATAGGTATTGTAATGCCTATAAATGAGGATGAAAGTCGTATAGCAACTATTATTGGTATATTTGGTTGTATAAGAATAATTTTACCACATATATGTAATCATTCTGATGTTCAAGATGATGATACAGTTCAGGCAGATAGTTTGTTACTAATTTATGAACTATGCTTACATTATGCAAAATGGCATTCTGATCATAATGTTATAAATGCAGTTTTGGAAACACTGACTCAATTTCTAAAGTCACCACCAAAAATTGTAGTGTCATTATTATTATCAAGTCAAGGTATAACACATAGCAGAATAGCATTGAATCAAAATGAAATGACATTATCATTAAGTCAAGCAAGTACATCTAGCACTGCAACTGCTTGTGGAGAAAACTCTGATTATACTTTAAATTTACTTGATTCTGATATACCTGAAATAAATCCAAAGATAGAAAAGTGGATATTGGATTCTGAAACTATACCTCCTCTGATGCAAAATTTGCAAATTTCAAAGGAGTGTACAAATAATATTATAGAAATGAAAGGAAAAATTTTAGAAAATTACAGTGGTTTGAGGATTGGAGTCATTGATAGTAAGAGAAAATGTATACTATAAGGATGATTAATATCATTTAAAAAATACTTGTATTTATTGTAATAAATACAAATAATTGTGTGATTGTGATCATTTCAGATGAAACAGTCGAAGAAGGTAGTGATGTAGGAAGTGAAATAGAAAAATCAGAGAAAGTTTATACAAATTTACAAAATGAAGCAAAAGAAGTGGACTGTACTGAAGAAACCGCATCGTCGATTGCTTCGCCTAAAAAACTTTCTTTAGATTTTTCGTTACGGGAAGTAGACGTTGGAACTTTTACAGATCCTGACATACCTTTAAAATTTTGTTGCCGTTATTTGGTGTCATCTTTCCTCTTAACTGGCAATGTTGGTCATGTAATACCAGATAAATATTTTCGCGTTAGTGTAAAATCTCTTGCTTTAACTTGTGTGGCATATATTTTAAAACTTTGTCCGAATTTGTTTTTAATGCCTGTTGCCAAAGAATCAAATTCTACCGAAAATGAACAAATGATAACGGATATCTTATTGTTTGCAAATCATCCAGATCCTCAAATTAGGGGTAATATATCAATTATTATTGGTACATTTCTGAAATCCATATATACTCAATATGGAGGATCTTTTAAAAAATTTGAAACAGAAATGACAAATAAGAAACAACGTGGGATTATATCGTTAGAAAATTTGATTAAATTACTTTTGAAGGTATATACTCTTTTATATTAAGATTTATAAACTTATAATATTACACAATTGCTTGAAAATGTTTACATCCATCTTTCTTAAATAGGGACTAGAAGATGATTCTTCTACTACTTGTCGACAGACATTAACAGCATTCAGTTTATGTCTACCAGAATTGTTAGAATCTGTTGATAATAAACATGGAATAACTGTGTTAACAGCATTACCTCAGCTAGTAAAGAATCCATATTTTCTGGTAAAAGTTAAATTAGTGGAATTATTGAGTGAGATATCATATGTTACTATAGAACATATAAGTGGTGGATCAATGTTCCAAGAACATTTTATCAATGTTATTGTAACGCTATTAGGTGATCAAGATCAAAGAATTAGACACGCAGCATCAGATGCTATTGTAAAGTAATTATTCAAGATTATATTACTATTTTTATGTTTATGATTACATTGTGATTAATGTAATTATTTTTAGGAGTATTCCTTTATTACATTTCCAACAGCCCCATAATGACGTCATTACGCGAAAAGCAGTGCAATATACGGAACAATTTTTGAGTGCAGTAACCAGAAGTTCCGTAGAATTGTCCTCTTGTCAAGAGAAACAAAAATTCTTTATAAATACATCTATACAGCCATTTGCAGCTTTGAATTTTCATAAAAAAATGAACTATCATCCAAATGTAGAATATTCGCTGTCAATTGTAATTAACATGTTGGCAGAGATTCTTGGAGTACAGTCATCAAAGTATTTAGTATATGGCTGTTGTGAAGCTTTGTTTCGTTTAAGCGACGTATATAGTACTACAGTATATATTAGAGGATGGGATTGTGTTTTACCAAAAACATTGTTAAAAAAATCTCACAAGAAGAGCGG
>NW_016908568.1:0-9891 GCF_001483705.2 Eufriesea mexicana | reverse complement strand
GAGCGGTAGTCGATTAGATATTAGCGAATCAAATTTTACAAGCGACATGATGCCATCATCTGTGAGCAACGGTCTTTTATCTTTAGCCTTACCTTTGCTATCGTCATCCCCTATAAGCTTAGACTTATCAACGCATAAACATTTAGTACTTCTTGCTGGCAATCTTGCATCTGGTCTAGCGTTTTGCAATTTTAAACCCAGCGACCCAACTAAAACTTGGTGGGGCACATTTAAGGACAAACAAGTAGAACTGTTGTTAATTCATATTACGAGAGTGTTAAATATATTTGTTCATATAATTGACGATGTACAATTAACACAAACTAGTACAAAACCGACGTTATCGTCTTTGTCATCTACGCAAACGTTATCCCCAAAGAAGAAAATAATGCCTGAGTCGAAGTTGAAAGAAAAAGGAGAAAAAATTGGAGGCATGAAATTTGGAAAAGAGCAAATGGGCGCATTTGTTTCAATACCGCATTATATGAAAATGTACGAAATTCTTAAAGCAGCACATTTGAATTATTTAGCTACTCTTGAACCACACGCCAGTGAAATGTATTTGTCCCTGTTAAATGCAATTTTAGATGTTCTTTCACAAATTCTTGAAATCATATCTGTTAATGAAGCAGCTCAAATCGCAGAAGAAATTCTATATTATTTACAAAGCACTGTCACACTTTCACCAACTTCAACTGTTCAATGTGTTCAACAATTACTGAAGTGTTTATTCAGTACAAATGTATATGCACAGTGGAGTGAATTAGATATACAAAAAAAGTCGGACAGAATAACGGTATTATGGGATGACATTAAAGGATTCTATAATCACTGTTTTCAAAGTCCTGCAAGGCAAATGGCAGATACCATAAAATCTATGGGAAACAATTGTAGAGGTGAAAATGAACCAGATACCGGGTAAGTTTGTACTCTATCATTGGAGCATATGTTTTTTTTTTTATAAAGTTTTTTATAAATATTTTTTATATAAATTTTCTATGTGTTGTTTTTCTTTATTGCAGGTGGGTGGGTTTGTTACGTAGAAAAGGTGACAGAAAATTCTCTTCTATTTTTAAGAATTTATCGCGATCCTCCGATCAAAAAACCTCTGTGGTTTCGTATATTCGTCTCTTTGAGCCAATGGTTATAAAATCCTTGAAACAATATACTATAACAAGTAGTGTGTCGCTACAATGTCAAGTATTAATGCTGCTCAGTCAGCTAGTACAATTAAAAGTTAATTATTGTTTGCTGGATTCTGAAAGAATATTCATTGGATTTGTATTAAAACAGTTTGAGTCTATTGAAGAAGGGCATGTACAAAAAACGGAAGATTTATTGCCAAAGATTTTCAATTTTTTGGTTCATTTGTCGTACGCTAAAAATCACTCGAAAGCAATAATAGGAATTCCAAAGATAATCCAGTTATGCGATGGACTTATGGCAAGTGGTCAACCAGCGATTACGCATTGTATACCGGCTCTTGCTCCGGTTGTAGAAGATGTATTTTTAATTAGAAATGCAAGTTCAAACCCAACAGAGCAAAGAGAGCTTGAGACGACTAGGGAAGTCCTGATTTCAATGCTTCTACGTCTTGTGGAGTATTACCAAATTATTGAGCTTTTGGCATTATGTTTAACGGAGTCTAGATTCAGTGGTGACGGTAACGGGGAGGAAAAATGGAGAAGATGGTCCAGATTGACAATGGATTCTGTTCTTCCTATGTTAGCGGCAGGAAAAGTTCGAATAGAATCGGAGAAAGCTCACGTAGCTCTAGTTAAATTATTCGCAGCTATTTCTCCTACGGTCTTTAGACCGGTTGATCCTCTTTTAAAGGTACTACTTGTTAGACCTGATTCTTTAGAGACTTCGAATTTGAGACTGAAACGATGGTTAGGAGTGATAAATGTTGTCTTGCTATCTTTGATTGCGTGCTCAAAGGAAGAAGCAATGCTTGCACGACTTTCCGATTTGAGTATGAATATGACCGAATTATTGCAATCGTTTCTTCTTCCAAAATCCTCTTCGCGCACCACGGATCCTTTAAATGTTTTGGATAGTCAATCTGCTGAAATACCACCAGAAAGAATATTAGCTAGATTTATATTTAACGTTATTAATTTAGTAGGTTGCAAAGTTTACAATCTACTTGGATTGGTCAATCATAAGCTTAGTGAACCATATATTGCATTTTCCGAATCAATGGAAAGCGACTATTACTTGATCCATCAGTTTGCATTCTTTCTACAGTTATGTATTCACATGTTTGAATCTGGAAGTCACTGCAAAGTCGCAAATGCTGTTATACAAATGATACAAGGGCGTAATGTTCTCGAAGAAGAAAAACTGCCAATCGCCGATTTAAACTATCTGATGTTAAACATCGGAAACAAGTGCCCAACGTTAACTTGCCAGTGGGCCTATCTAATGACTTTATTAGGATACAATGAAATGACCTTTTGGTCCAAAATACTGGGAACCCGTCGAACGGAATACATCGTACATTGTTCTACGAACAAAGAAGAGGACATTGATCATGCCAGCAGCATTAATATTCAAATTATTAGGAAAAGTGGTATTATATTGTTTTGCGATTACGTGTGTGAGAATCTGTGTGATGCGGAACCTTTAACATGGTTATTAGTTAATCATACAGAAGAGACAGTAAATAGTGCGATCGAATCTCCTGTCAGAGATCTATTAACTGTAGCTATACACAGAAATTCTGCAGCCAGTGGATTATTGGTACAAGCGATTGCAACCAAATGCACTGATTTGTCTCGACCTAGTTTTGTTAAGCGAATTTTACAGTGCATAGAAGGTGCTCATCATTCACAAAGTGGCGCCGTTTTACTGACACTGATACCGAGATTATTGTCCACCAAGTACCTCGCTTTGTCCAGAATGGCAGCGAAAATAGCTAGTCGAAGAGTAGAAATTTTATTGACCATGTCCGCGACAGATGTGTCGAAGCAGTTGTCGAAAGATGACTTCATCAAGATTATGGAGACACTGCAGCTGACTAAGCTCGCGAAGAAACACGGTGGATTAGTTAGTTTGTTGAACAAATTAGGAGTACAGTACTATGACTTGTCCCCTCTAGAGCTCGACCAATGTAGACCGTTTAATCCAACCTCTGTGAAAAGTATTCAACTAGATCGCAATTGGTTTTTGTCTCAAGTAAAATTACGATGTTGTAATACAAATGCTAATTGTAATCTGTCGGAAGCAGCGCAGTTACTAAGAGTTTTAGATTTCGAAGATTGTCTCGGTATTCTGTCTTCCAAAGAGTTTAATATTGCGATATTGAAGCCTTGCATAGTATTGGGCGTACGAATGAGTGTCGAGTCGTGCCAAAAATTAGAATTCGGTGTAGCACAGAACGAAAAGGATTTTAATTTCGAGGCTAGCCCGTTGTATAGTGCCGCAAAACAATGTTTATTGGAGCACATTCATTATGTTACCGATTTAATGCCAAAACCGCATTATATTTACAATCCAGCGCAATTCAATAGCAATTCGAAGGAGTTGAAGTATACGCATCGGTTCAATGAACTTCTAGATGAACCAATATATTGGGATGTACTTTTCATGTTAATACCAGCTGTAAAGATATATATGAAAACATTGTCAAAACTAGCCAAATATAATTTAACGAAAATTGACAAGAACTCGGAAGAGGATTTGGCCAAATTTTCAGTACTTTGCTTAGAATTAACGCACTGGATGCTCCATTGTGACAAGACAAAAGTGAAAAAATTAAAACCAAGGAACATGGATCTAGCATTAAGTTGCTCATCGGAGATTTTAAAACATCCTGGTCCTAATAAAATTTTGGGGGAAAACGCAAGATATTCGTGGGTTTGTAGTAGTGCCGCTTCATTAACGACGATAGTAGAATACCTTTTAACGACAGTTGACGCCTTGCCGGTTATAGATACGCGTGCTTTAGAGCCAGCCCTGGAAGACGAGAACACAAAGGATTTTGCTCATGCTTGCATACGGATGGCCAATTTAATCGTTTGGTTGGAACAGTGTCAAAACGAACAATCGTCGAAAAATATTCCACGTTATTTGTTCAACACGATACAAGATCTGATTGTAAGCATCAGTCGTCAACCATTAGTAAATTCTTTTATTTTAACTCCGCCATTAGTTTGGAAGCAAAATTGGAATGTTATTGGTACTGGACCAACTAAATGTCACTTTCCGTTATTACCATCGGAATCGAATCTTCTTCAAGAGGTGGAAATCTTGGAGCAGTTTATCTACAGGATAAACCTGTTAGGCTGGGTTTCTCGATTGCAGTTCGAAGAAATATGGATGGCCCTCTTAGGAGTGCTTAATCTCTCGCAGAACGAAAACGTACCAACAGAAGATATTCCCGTGTTAATTCAAGCGAGCAGTTTGGCTGTGCAGGCTATAACAAAATTATTGTTACAAACTTTGCTTCTTCCTTATCCCGGTAATCCAAGGGCAAGCACTGTGATCCATTATCCGAGAGATCCTCAGCTCTCCGTTCATAAAATTAGCTCGCAAAAATTGTATGGAACGCAGGATTTACTCACATGGAAATACGAGACTATGAACGATACGGGTACTATTGGTGGTTTAAACATGGACCATATCTTTCATCGAGGAAACGTGGAAAGGGTTGCAAATGTGAACGAATACTCTTACAGTCAACTGTCCGTTTCTTATTTGTGGTCACTGTGTAATTTGTACGAGGACAAATTGAATGCCTCCGTTCTCAACTTGAAGAATAGAAGGAACGACGCATTAATGTCTGCGTCCCTCGATTTGGATTCGTGTCTTCGTTTTCTAGTAGAACTTTATACATCTTGGATGTCTCCACAAGCCAACACACCTATACAATTACTTACAGAGATTGTCAAGTCTATTCTAGCAATATCGGAATTGTTCGTTGAAAGAGGCCAGTATCAGTGGATGTTGGACATGTGTTTAGAAATATCGAGGATTTATCCAACAGAGAACGTCATTTTACATCAATATTTAATAGTTTCCGTTTGCAAAGCAGCCGCGGTACTAACACCGTTGGTAGGTATCGCAAAACCTTTTTTATAGCTTACAACAAAGCTACAATATTATCTTTTATTATCTGTTATATGTTTTTAAGGATTTTGAGACATTAGACAAAGTTAAGCGGTTAGTAGAGGCAAATCTTAAATCGAGCTTCTTACCTGCAAAGGTATCTGCCCTTCATGGCTCGTTGTACCTGTTGCAAAGTGCTGTGCTTGCAAATTGTGAAGAGACAATGAATATTATACATCCATTAGCAATAGAATATATACAGAAGCATCTGGATGCGCAAGATTTGAACAAGTAAGTCACAGAAATTTTGATCACGTATCTTCTATGATATTGTCATTTTTACCAAACTTAATTACTTATCTATTTTAGCTTGTTAAATCAAAGCGAAGAGCATCAAGGTGTGACATGGGCTCTGGTATTTTTTTTACTCGAGCATGCAGAAAACGCACCATCAGATACGGAGGCACCAGCTGTTTTAGAATTAGTTCTTACTTTACTTACGTCGCAAAATATTTCTTGTAGTTTACATCAAACGCTTCTACAGGTATATTAACGCGCATTCGCGTAATACCAGTTTTCAAGCATACGTATGCCTGTAATTTTGTTTTTATACAATTGTTATAGGGACTCGAGCGACTCGTAGCAACTAAAAGTGTGATTGGAAAGGTAGCCGAGCAGATAGTAAAAGTTGCGATCGATCGCTTAAAACAACCTAGTCCTATGTTATCGTTGCCCGCGTTGCAATTGTTACTGACGTGTATGTATACGGAAGCAGCCGATAGATTGAATCAACCAGAAACAGAAGAGCCGTTACCGGATGTTGAACCAGAAGCACTGGTTCGATCCATTGAACGCATTTCTGCAATTTTTGATAAAATCAGGAAAGGGCACTCTATGGAAGTAGAACTTCTGTGTACAGTTTTGTCCGGTGTACTTGGAGATTTCTTTCCACCGTCAGAAATCTTGACTAAAGTTATAGGAGAATTTTTGTCGCCGCAACAACCCCATCCACGATTACTTTCCGCCGTTGTTTTTAAAGTTTGTAGTATCATCAATATGAAAAGAAAAATAAATGCGCGACGATTTTACAAAAACAGTCGAATATCAAGTTATAAACAATTTAAAATAATAGGATAATATTTTTTGTAGGTTTGCGAAAGAGCGTGCACTTGCGCGCAAATGGAACTTCTTCAAGACTGGGTCGTGTTTAGTTTGCCAAATTTTATTCAAAGTTTGCCAGTTACAATGTCAACCTGGTGCTTGTCTTGCTTTTTTATTAGCGCATCCACAAATCATTGGCTAAGAGCTTTGTATCCTTCTGTATTTCTAATAATTCTTCATTAATTTGTTCGTTTCTCGGAAGCTTCCTTAACATTCCATTCAGATTTCCTTATATTCAATCAAGAATTGGCAAATACGAATACGAGGATAAAAAGATATTGTGCATCGCTGCTTCTGATTTCTATCATAAGGTACCAAATTTTATAATAAAAGCGACGTGAGGCACAAAATATGAATTTCATGAAAAAATAATATCATCTTTCTTTTGGTAGTTGTCTAAGGAAACCCAGAGGAAAGCTTTTGTGGAAACTTTCGAAGCAGCAGCAAAGGAACCTGGAACTCCGTTTAGTGACATTTTAGCGTCCTTTTAGCTAGTCTTATTATTGATCATCGCGATACGAGAAATTAAATCAAAACGAGAAGTATTTATCATAACTTTGTTCTTAATTCTCTTTGTAAATTAATGTACAATCATTGCGCGGTCGTGACATATCGCGTGTACAGTTGTATGTGTATGTAACGATATTTATTTTACATCGTGTCCTGTCGAGAAGAGGTAACTTGTTTATAATAAACAATATTTTTTAAATACTTTATGTCCGTGCACTTTGAAAAAATGCACGCTTTCCTTTAAAATGAAAGGAGCGTAACACGTCCTCCGCGTTATTTAGATATATCCATTGGCTTATTTTTATTTCGCCTCTGCTTACTTTTTTTCACCCAAAAACACAAGTGTATGGAACCATAATAGAATATTTCAACGAAAGATAGTACACTGGCTCCTAGAAATAATCCTGCTGCCCCTCCAACACTGGCTGCAATAAATTTGTTTGCTTACAGAAACTTTTATTAGGGAAGTATCCTTATGTACTTAAGGATACATACTTAGAAAATCGTTAAAGCCGTACAACAGTGCTCGATAATAGATAATTTGTGGAAGTTCAACGATTAAGGTTATGACGGATGAACTTATCGGTATATCGCTCCTAAAATAATGAAAAAACTCTGTTTTCGTTTGTATTCCTTGTGTTTCTATTTAAATATGGATCAAGTTCGATACACACAGTTCGGATTTTTCCTTATCTCTGATTTGATAAGAAACGACATTGCACTTCGGGACGCAGTTGCAAAAAGAGGGTGGATATTCGTATAAGAAAAGTTTCTTTGCTATACCACCGATGCAACGAAGTTGATTTGCATCGCATGTGTTTATACCTTCTGTAAAAATATGAAATATATTATTTACACTTGTTTAATAACTCATCGTTACATCATATAAATTTTAACATTTCCAACCAATGGTTCGAGCAAAATGCGGACGACAGTTACAATTATCTTGTATCACTTTCATTCTACATTCCATGATGCACATATTTCTCGTATAAACTGGCCACGTTTCTAAACCACCATCGTTGAAAAATTTACACTTTCTTTGCTGAATACTCAGTTGAATGACGTCTGGTTTCGTTTCGATCGCAGAAATCGACATGATTGCACGTTGAAGCATCTTTGGTTTTACCCATTTCATAGAAGTATCGAGTGTTATTAGTTCAAAGGGATCACACGCGGTAATCTGATAGGGAAGACATCAATCGGTTTTTAATATTTTATTCTAATTGATTAATTGGTTTTACATATTTTATATTTGCATCGGTAAGATACATGGAAATATATACGTACCAAAGCCGTATGCTCCACAGTCAAAGATTCTTGCGCACCATCGACGCTATAATTGTAGTGTGGCGGATTATTTGGCACGGGAAGGATAGTCCAATTGTCATTTTTCCAGTAGCTTGCAGTATATGAAAGATCACCTTAATTATCATACCATCGAGTTGACCTAACAAAGAAACAATATTACCAAAAAATACTAACCTTAACGTAGCGTAGACTGCAAAGCTGTTTCTCGTTACAAAACACAAGCCCCTTTCTGTCACTACCCAAGCTTCGTAAGGGTCGTTTTCCTTCAGGATATTGGGAGAAATATCTTTTTTCAAATCATAAAGGATCTCTAGCCATTTACTTGCTGGAACTTTGTCGAAGATCGGGGTTTCTGCCATGTCTTCGTAAGTGATACTGCCAAGAAATGTGAAGAATTGTTCTGCCTCTGATGTGTGTTCGATATTGTATCTAAGTATTTAATAAATTAGATTATTATTTATTATTTATTCTATATTTGGTAAATAAGATTTTTCTTTGCTCGAATTATGTTATAGGAGGTTGAATCTCACTTTTTGAATACGTCTGAAATCTTGTTTAAATTTATGTTTGGTACCGGGCAAATAAATATAGATGGTTTCAGTATTTGGAATTGATCTTGATCATTATATACCACGATAACTGTAGCGTTATTCTGATATCGATCCCAGAAAAGGAATGACAGGAAGATCAAGCATAATAAAGCTCCAAAGATGAACAGAACTGCTAGGAATCTTGCAAGATGGTTCATAAATTATTATAATTCTGTCATTTTGTCATTCCAATTGTAGTCCTTACTTACATCTCAATAGGGTGTCTATTCGGTGCTACCAAGTGATTCAACCCGTGTACCGTTGAAGAGCTCGCAAATTCTACGAAATATTTCCCAGCGTTGGATTTCGGATAGATAGTTGGCATACCAACACGATTTGGAAAATGCGTCGATATGGATTTTCTTTGTTTTAATGTGGTTTTCCAACGAGTTTCAAAATCCGGTAATATTTCATTCCCATGGAAATAATTACCTTTCTTTAACGCCATTTCGAACATATTTACGATACTTTTCCGTTTTGGAGTGCTCATTTTTCTCAGCAACATTCAAGTGACTGAATAATAAACGACATTGCATGATACATGACAAGATTCTTGTCACTAACATTTTGCATGCAACTTACTGGAAATTTGATCGATCGATAAGCAACACTGCACGCGAGATGATAGCATTTATAGTATGAAATAAGCACTGCGTAAGTTTTATAGAGCATACAATCCCCAACAGGAATAAGTAATAGAAATTGAGCTATAACGTTCAGTCTCCGAAATATGTGAGTCCTAAACATGCACGATTATTCGCTAAAATGAAGTAATACTTGCACTTCCGTTACTACTTTCCGAAAAGGAACGTTCCGAATCGGAAAAAAACAATTGATCCTATTAGGGAAGAGACTATCCTAACATACTAAATGGAAACATTCCTATCAGCAGTCCATATTTCAAAACAATAAGAGCTGACGAGAAACAACACAATAGCTTGTTACACACAATGCCACAACCGGCATTATGATTCGAAAAAAAGGAGAAAATCGAAAATAAACCACTGACTCTATTAACTAAGATTCCAGTCTACCGAATTAAATAGAAAAATTCTTATCAGCGGGCCCAATTTCACAAAGATACGACCCGAAAAGAAACTACGTCGTAACCTGTCACACACACTCTCACTTCCGACAAATATTTTTTGAAGACGCACACTGTAATCCGAAAAAAACCATTCATTCTAACAGAAGAGATTCTACGCTATCGAATTAGGTCACAAATGTCTTATCAGCCTGCCCTATTTCGCCAAACTAAGCCCCGACG